>NC_088929.1:13432500-13507500 GCF_038396675.1 Hydra vulgaris
TAAGCATCTAACTCTATCATTTTTTTCGTTTAAGTATATTTTCCTTTGTATATAAAAATTGCTAAAAAATTTAACAAAAAAAAAAAATGCAATTTTTTGATCTATGAAGTTATGAAAAGTTAAAAACAACTTTGCATTACAATAAAAATATATGAAGTTACATGTAACTTTTTATAAAGAGGAAAACTATAGCATGGAACATAAAACATAATTTAAAAAATATCCATTTTTGACTTGTTGGTATTTTAAGGGCCCCCAACCTTTTTTTTTCAATTTTCATTTAATTTTAATTGTTTAAATAGTGTAAATATATTACTAACATAGTAAACCAAAAATTAAAAAAAACTTTATGACTTTGCCCAGAGTACAACTCTTTGCTTTAGTCCATGAGTACAACTGGCTTTCTTTTAGTTGAAAAAGTACTTATCCACTTTAATAGCTGAGATGCAATACCATATGCTTCAAATTTTAATAATAATCTGGACCACGTTTTATCAAATGTTTTTGTAAAATCAGTATAATGGATATCAAATGATTTGTGACACCTGATGTTTCCTTATCCATATATTCTAGCAGTTGTATAACTTTTACCTTTTTGTAAAACCATGCTGATGAGACAATAAATCGTTAACTTTCATATGATATAAGTGTTGGTTAGGTATTAAACAGTCTAAAATTTTACAAAAGCATTTACAGGTTCTTTTAATTGGAAAAGGTGAATCCCATCTGGTTTGACCAATTTTCTTGGTTTTAAAGTATATATTATGTTAGTAACTTCAGTTGAGGTAATATTAGTCAAATGTAGTAAATTCAAACCCTTTTTATCAAATTTTTGTTAAATGTCATTATTAATTTCTACATTACTATCTTCTATGAATATTGACTGAAGATATTTAAAGTATCAGCAATCTGCTTTTGGTTTATTATAACATGCATTAGAATCTTCAATTGGTGTTAAATATTTTTTTTTTCTTTTTGTATATAACTATGCAGCATAATTTATAAGAAAGATATAATTTTGATTTGATTTTTTTTTTAAGTTTTGATTTTGGTGATTTTTATAGGTGTCAAATATCCTGTATCCTTTAAGGTGTCAAATGCTGTATTGCTTACTCATTTTAAGTAAAAAAAGTAATAAACTTTAAAAAACCTGAGGTTCAAACATTCATTTGGGAGATCTGTGTATCTACGGCTCCATGCATGGGTACATTGTACTTATATTATAAATACGACAACATAAATCAAATAGTATTTAAAATATTTCTATATAAGTTATGTTACTCATTGGCTTGCTAGTACCAATTTCTATTTTTTATTTAATTTTTTGTAATTTTGTGTAAGGTTTTTGTGGTGATTTATTATTTAAAAATGTTTTTTATGGTATGAAGTAAATAATGGCCCTCAAATATAATACATTCAAATGCGAAATGATGCGGAAAGTTAAGGAAAATAAGAAATGGTAAACAAAGTTTTTGGTTTTAAGTTTTATATAAAATATGCTTATATCTGCATTTACTGTTACTTCAGCAAACTTAAGATTGCCAAAGTAACAGAAGATGCAGAGTTTCTTGCATAGAAAGAAGTAATAGTGTGATTTGTATCTACACCTTCCAATCTTTTCTTTAGTTGTTTATGACACTTCCCTACTACACCAGAAAATTTCCATTTTAAAGACATATCACTGAAGTAAATCAATAAAAACATTGTTATATAATGATACTACAATTATTACAAACCTCAATCAAATAGTTTGAAAGTAATAAATGTATAAATATTATTTGAATTGCTGCAAATAGAAATGTTTTTAGAAAAAGCCTGCGGTCGCTCTCTTATATAAATATTACCTAATAATATATAATTTTAGGTATAATTGTTGAGCCTAAAAGCAACTTTAACTTAAAGACAACAAAACGTAGAATAACATAAAATTAATAATAACATAAAAGGAAAAAATAAAATAATCATAGATTAACACATTTTCAATACAATGTGACTTTTATATAATGAGTTCTATTTTTATAGAAAAGGTTGTAGAATTGTAGATAGCATGTAGATATATATGTATATATATATTTAATGTATATATATATTTAATATAATTAATGCGTTTTATTGCGTTAATGCATTAATTAATTAATACCGGCTATCAGTTTATGACAGTGATGTAATTTCGAAAATAACAATGTAATTATTATTTTGAAAGTCAGAAAATGAAAAATAAACTTTTTAATTTAAATTTAATAATTCATTAAACTTATGATTGCACAAAAATTATTTCAAAACAAACCTTTCAACCTTAAATTTTATTTTCGACTTTTTAGTCTTACAATGAGTTTGTCATGATTTTCAGCTGCTTGTATTTTTTTTAAAGCTACACATTCTTTACTTAATTTTTCTTTAGTGAAGCTGTCTGTAAAAGTTTTTGTTTCTTATTATATACTTTTTATTTATTGTAGTTTTTTATTATTATTATAATAATAATTTATATTAGTATTAATATGTTTAAAAAATTATTTTTCATTTTCTATTTTTATTAAAGTTTGTTTATAGTTTTGTTTGTTTTCTTTTTTATTGTTTTAAAATTATGTAATAATTGAATTGTAATTTATAATAATAATCAAGTTATAAAATAATAGAAACTTTTATGTGAAATTATGTTATGGCGTATGTTCAGACAACAAGAAATAAATAAATAAATTTCATGAAGAGTTGTGTTGTAACTGAAGGGAAAGATTTTTATAATGGACAAAGTTACCGAAATCTTAAACAGACATTTTTTATTTTAAACCTCTTCAACAAGGAGTTGATAGTACTAAAGCTATTTGTAAACACTGTATAGCTAAATTTTCTTATCATGAGAGTACTTCAAGTCTAAAGTATAATTTAAATGCAATGTACATTGTTAATGGCAGCAAATCACCCACGCAAACGAACAGAGGAGGAAGGCTTTGGCAGACTATTGGATGCAGCGCTATAGAGAAACAAGAGAATGACAAGGTTAATTAGTATTTTGGAAATTTTTTGTCTGAAGAATGTTATTATGGTTGCAACAAATGACTGCACAAATAAGCCTCCACCAAGATGTATCATCGCAAGAAAATAATATAAATTGTATGAAAAGGGGAGGAGTATAAAAGTGAGGAATATAAAGAGGATTATAAATGATGTTACAATGTGCACAAACTGTTGCCCTCATCGGAGACTACTGGACGTTGCTGGGTAACTAAAATTAACTTGGAGTTGCTGTGCATTACATTGATGAACAATGGAAACTGTACTTACATGCTCTGACAATATTGAAAACACAAGAAAGACATTTTTCTGAAAAATGCCCAGAACATTTTATTCATGTTGCACAGCAGTGGGACATTTCAAATAAAGTCAGCACACTTTGCACAGGTTGTGCAAAAAATATGGTTGCTGTTGTGAGGCATCTGCCTTTTGAATGCATCTCCTGCATTGCACATAGCCTCAAACTGTTACAGTATCTCTGCACAAAAGTGGGTTTGGCAATGCCCTGGCTAAATGCAGGAAGGTGGTGGGTCATTTTAAACACAGTCCAGCAAGTACTGCAGAATTAGAAAAAAAATATATTGAACTTGGACAAAAGAAGATGTTGCTTATACAAGACATTCTAACCAGAAAGGACTTGCCACACACAAAACAAAGTTCTTTATGCCAAAATCAGCTTAAATAGACAAATTGCAAAAGTTGAAAAAGCTACTGGAGCCCTCCAGCTATATTTTACGTTATATATTTTTCACAGAATGGTTTGATTGCATGTAAGAGATAATTATTGTGTCTGTATGTGCATGTAAGCATGAATATGATTATTTTTTGTGTATAAGTGAATGTAAAACATTTGAGTAGTATGGTTTTGATTTTTTGCAGATTTGTGACTGATTTTCTGGGTGGAGAAAAATGTTTCATGTTCTGTGGTTCTGCCTGCTTTTTGTCATCTCTCTTGGGTAATGAAGAGCTCAGATGATGGCCCTGCCTATGTGGTCAAATTCAAGTCTAAATTCAGAACAGAACTGTAGACACACAAGGAAGATGGCAACATTGCATTTCTAAATCTTGCAATTGCATTGGACCTGAGATTCTAACACTCAAGCACCCCTCGGAATTAGGGTCGTCATTCGGCAATGCCTACCTAAAAGTGTTTGAGATTGGCAAATTATTACCGACCTCATTTTTTCTAATTCCAAGGGTTAACCCAGAGTTAAGAGAGGTGAGGCATGAGCCTCAGTTACTAACTTACTCAAGAAACAGGTTATTGCAGATGAACCTGTCGAAGCAATAACATCAAAGCCATCAAACAGAAAGTTTGATCTGTTGGTTGCTTCATCAGAGTCTGATTCTGAACACGAGAATGACTCAATTGAGAATGGAATGAACTAAAAAAAAATAATATATATTTATTTGTATACATTTATTTAAAATACCAATTTTAATCCAGACAGTTATCCAGATAAAAAAGAAAAAAAAAAAAATAGTAAAAAATACTTTATAAATAGATTTATTTTTTGTTAGTGTATGTGCCAGTAAGAAAATAATTTAAAATCACAATTTAAAAAAACATATATATAAATGACTAGGGTTAGAAGAACACAAACTTTGTCTTATCACCAAGGTTGCTGAAACTTTTTTGATATTTTGTTTATGAAGTTATTTTAAATTTTGTTTTTAATTATGTTTGGGAAAAATAACTTTGTAGTTTTAATCTTTCTAATGTGTTTGTTTTTTATACTCTGAATATTTTATAATTAGAAATATTGAATCTGCTGAGGAAGAAAAAATTCAACTTCTTCAATCTGATGATGATAATGATGTGCAGGAAAATGGTGAAAACTCTTTAGTAGAGAAGAAAATATCAAAATTGAAAACGAATACAAAAGTTGATTTCAAATGTGAAACAGAATCAAAATTAAAATATGGAGCAATTTCAAAGTTTAGAAAAGAATCAAGATACAGAAAGTTGTTAAGGTATGTTTTAATAAAGTGAAGTAATTTTTATAAATTTCTTTATCAGTATTACAAAAAACATTGCAACTGAGTTAATTTGTAGGAACAAAAATTTTGTCCTTTCAATATCTCTATATGGAATGTCTACAATGACAACTGGTGGCTTTGATGATTTGTTTCCAGTCTTTGCTGCTACCGATATTAAATACAGTAAATGTTTTTAAACAGAAAAATTATCCTTGTTGATGATATTTTAATGGTGTCAGCAAGTTGTGGTAAAAAAAAAATTAACCAAACTTAACTTTGAACAAATATTTAGATGGGTTAAGCATGAAGACATCAGATATTGGAACATTATATTTTGCCACTGGATTAACTGTGGTTGTAATTCAATTTACAGTTATTACAAAGGTGAATATTAATATTTTAAAAAAATAATTAAGATAAATACAAAGAAAAAATTGAAATAAAAAAACAAGTGAAAAAATGGTTGAAGTTTTTTTGTATTGTTTAAGAATGTTTTTGCTTTTAGTTTTCTATTATTAATGTTTTTTTTTATCATTTTTCTTTTTTTTAAATGTTTTATTTTATTTAGTCACAATTAAATATACATTTATAATTGATTAAATGATATGTCCATTGAATATAGTGTGTATATCTTTTTATAAATACTCATGAGCTTTGAATGAATTTTTATGACTTTCATCAGCCTATAATTATTATCTACAATGTTCAGCTTAAAATATAAAGTACAAGCTAATTATCATAAGCTGAGTTGTAACAAAGATCAAACTAACAACTATATAGTTTCAAGATGGTGAATTATATATTATATATAAGTAATTATATTGCGATCACCCGTTGTATAAAGGGATTAACTTTTGAAAAATTAATATGTAAACATCTTGATTAATGAAAAAATTCAGAGTTTAAGCCTAACTCTCTTGAGATTTTAACTATATTAATAATATAATTGTTTGAAGAGTTTCAAGTTTCAAGTTGTTTTAAATAAAGTAAAATGTTTTCTCATAAAAAAGAAACATTTTATTAAACACAACAAAATGTTAAAATATATAAATAATTCTAATTATTATTTTTATTGAATATGTTTACTATTTCTAATTTAACGTTTAACCTATTACTTAAAGCAAGATAATTTAAATTTTTAACCTATCACTTAAAGTATATTTAACGTAATTTAAAGTATATTTAAGATATTTAACCTATTACTTAAAGCAAGATAATTTAAAATAAAATTGCTTTAAAATAAAATATCTGTGTAAGTTGTTAATTTGATCTTTCAAATTCTTTTCATTAATTATTTTAAGTAATATCATTTAAATAATATAAATATAATTATATTTTTAGATTGTTGCCAGGTTTGGTGCAAAAAAGGTAAAGAACAGACAAATTTTTTATTATAATAAAGATAAGTTTATTAATAGTTTTTTCAGTTTATAAGTTTTTAAGTTATATCTGTTATATTTAGTTTTTTATTGTTTAGGTATTTTCTGTTGCTACAGTTCTTTTCAGCATTCAGATTTTTCTGCTTCCAACCACAAATAAGATTAAAAATAGGTTAGGTATATATTTTTAAATTTGTTTAGTTTTATAGTTTTAAGTAAAATCATTTTTGTATAGTTAAAGATTTAAAACCTCTATAAATAGTAGACCTAGCAATACACTAAAGCAAATTTAATTACCATGAAAATTGATGCCATTGTTGCAAAATAATTTTTATTACAATAAATTATGCAGATTTTATTCATTGGATCATTATTTTATTTTAATTGATTCTAGGATTTTAACTTATAACTTATTAACGTATTTTGTTTTTTGCTGGAGACAGGAATATTTACAAAAAAAGGTTGTTAACTTAAGAAGCTATTGCAGTCATGGAACAGTATTTTGCAGAGCTTCAGGAAAATCATTACGGAAATGGTATAAAATTATTGAAGTATAATTGGAGTAAGTTATTGAACTAAATAAGTGGAATAAGTTGAGGGAGATTATATTAAATATAAAAACATTTTGTTAAAACATTCTTTAATTTTTGCTTTTAAAACTTTTCAATAAACCTGCATTTGGTTGTAAAAACAAGATAGGCCATATTTTGGAGAATATCAAACAAATAATCCAACAATGCCTTTTATATAGAAAAACCTAGAAATATATTGGATAGATTTTTAATGCAGTTGGTTGTTAAATCTTATGTTCTTTTTAAATGTGACTCTGTTGACTTGTTAAAGTCAACAGCAGAGTCACATTTAAAAACTTATAAATTTAGTTAAATACTTTTAATTATAACTAAAGTTATAAGAGATATATATCCATTTCAAATTTTCAACTGAGGAAGAACTTCATAATACTTTATGTAAAGCTTAAATCTGCAGATGTAAAAGATTTTACAAAGGAAGCTGGAAATATGGCAGCTGTCATATTGGAGTATATACTCAATAAAGTTCATTGCATTATTGTAAAGTAAATAATTCAATGTGTTTGATCCAAGTTTACTATCTTATACACCACTAGTCAAACTACAAAGTTAGTTGAAATACTCCTGACTCATATCACTGAAGATATTTAATGCAACATTAGCAGAGAAAGTTTTGCCACAATAATTTAGATCTTTTAGCAGTGTTATCTCAAAATTCCGAAATAATGAAATTTTTTATTTGCTTGAGCATTCAATTCAATGACTTCTTTTTTCTTTGTTAGATTTTAATTAGAAGAGAAAGAATGCTGAGCAAGATAAATACAACCATCAGTTAAATGTTTTATCTGCAGTATTCAGTGATATAGAGAAAAAAACGTTTCTTAATGGTTTCTTGTAAAAATTTAGATATTAAGTTTAATAATGAATTTAGATTTCAGTTTAATAAAAAATTTAATAATTAAATAGTTAAACCATTAAGGCAAAAGAAAAGAATTATATAGTATTAAAGAATTAAAAAGCACTCAAAGAAAACTATAAAAATATATTTAAAAAGTATAAAAATGAACGAAGAAAAAGTATTAAGATTAAAGCATTAGAAAAAATTAAAGCATAAGATAAGTTTTTCAAGAAAAGAAATAAAAAGTTTTTCAAAAAAATAAGAAAAAGAAAAAATTTATGTGAAACTATATATTTTTTAATATTATTTTGTTGTAGCTGTGCTTTTCTTTACAAAAAAAAAATTCACTTTGTAGAGTTTTAAAACTTTTTACTTGATCTTTTTAGTAATGTCAAAATATTTTTCTTCAAAGAAAATGCTATGTACTTTTGTAGATAGCATTTTGTACATATAAGGTTTAAGAACACTTAATAATAAAATATATTGTTTAACTTATATTTTTTTCAAAATTAGTTGTTGTGAAGTGTAAATGTCATATATTATAGTATCTTAAATAAAAAAAACATATGATCAGCAAGTTAGAGAGAGTTCTTTTTTCTAGAAGTATAATCATTGTTAAATATAATTTAGACTTTTTTTTACTTATTTTTACTTTTTGTGGTAGTTTAGGATATGCTTCATTAAAAATCTGTATAAACCATGTCTTAATAGAATGCTACATTGAAAAACCTACAAACTTAGAACCATAATCCAGCAACACATGATCTATAATTAGCAATGATTCTATATTGATCATCATTCAAAGTTTTTTTTCTACAGTTTGAAATTTTATTATTTCTTCAAAAGCAAAAATAAGTTACTTAAAGTGTCATGTTCATGACACAACTTTTCTTTGATTAGCTATGTAATGAACATGATCATCATCTAGTTCAGATAATAAATGGAAAACAACTTAAAAAAGGTTTTTTGAGAATTATAAGTCTCTTTGTATAAAAGGATGAGATGATTTTTGTGTGACTTTGAAGTAAAAATTGTTCATAGTATATAGTTAAAATTTTTTTGCAAACTGATAATGAGAAGTGGTCCCCCAAACCCTATTTTGGAACCCTAAATTGACCAAAATTTGTATAAAAACTTAATCTTATAGTTCTATTTTTATTTCATACAAAATACTGCTATAAATTGATCTAAAAACAAATAATATAAAGTATTATGTTACAACATAGATAGTTCACAGAAGACTAGAAAGTACAAGCAAATTTAGACTTACCCCCTCAGCATTATTTACCAAAAATCGCTCCTAAATGCATATTTTGATTTCATTATTAAAAATTGTAGAGAAAATAGGGAGGAGGGGTAGGTGTATCATCTAAGACTTTATTGTTTATTTTTTGACTTTAAGCACTTTATATTTCTTAAATTTCTATAACAGTAAAAAAGTATACAAATATTTCTCAAGAAGATGGCTGCTTTAGACGCTCAACTACAAATTTTTGGCCAGTTGGACATATTCTCTCAACAATAGATGGGCCCAGTCAGTTGCTAACTAGTGGTGTTGCCCTATGAAGAGTTTTTTATGAAATGATAATCAAAAAGTCAACTCTTTAAATATCCTGCAACACAGTTGCAGATGAAGTTACAATTTTTTGGCTCAAGGGTAATATTCTAACTATAAAAAAGCCTCATGTATTTGCTAAACTAAAGAGTATTTACAAGTAACATGTTAAAGTGCAAAAGTAGAAAATCAGCTACTCAATATAGCTATCAAGAAAAATTCACTGCCAAGATGAATATACTTTTTGATATTGCCTATGGGATTGTCTCATCAAGTTAAATGAAGGTAAACAATTTCTGATAGGCCAGAGAGGTCCCCGAAAGATGTTAATAACATCAGAAGACTGTATTTAATGACATCAGAAGAATGTATAAAATAATGTATAATGTATAAATGTATAATGTATAAAAGAATGTGTATAACTGTACTTAATGACATCAGAAGAATGTATAAGAAAGCAGTTGAAAAATACAGAAAATGCAAGCTTGAAGAAAAGAGGTACTTTGAACAACATAAAGAAAGTAAAGTTATATCTACATATTAATGGATTAGAATTCAGATTACTCTTTGGATGAAAATTCTGATTTTGATATGTCAATTCAAGCACAAAAAGCTTTTACTTGTCCAAGTAATTCAAAACATTCTACTATTGGCACTAGTCAACTCTCAATTAGAATATCCAAACGTTGTATTCTTGACAATCAACTCTTTCACACAGCATTAGACTGAACAAAAATAATACCATGACAAGCAAGAATGGTTGTCACACCAGCCCTAGCTGCAATCAGTATTGATATAAATAAATTAACATTTTCATGTTCCACTCTAATGGAAGCTCGAACTACATCCCATAAAATCTCTTGCAATAGTAGTAAGAAAAAATTTTCAACCCTTGGTTCCACAAGTTGCTCATTTTGATCGTAAAATGTTGTCAAATGTTGGTAGAGCCAGACGTGAATGTTTACCAATTGTTGGTATCTGGTTTGGATATTAAGAAATTATTAAGGATCCTTAAGATACCTGTTGGTGCTGGTACTCTAATGGGACAAAATGTAGTTAAGTTCATTCATGAATGGCCTGGCGTTGAGGAGCATCTTGCAGGTCTTTGCTTTGACACAACTGCAAGTAATACAGAAAGTCATAATAAAGCAATAACTGTTATACAGAAGTCAATGAGTCGAAGAGTTTTGTTTTTAGTCTGTTGACATCATATTCTTGAAATCTGTGCAAATGCAGTGTTTGATGCGCTTTTTGTATCACAACATTGAACTTTTTGGTAGAGTGAAGTCCCAGTGGGAGCTAATTGAAAAATCAAAGTTCGAACAACTTGAAAGTGATAAAAACAGAACTGGATGCCTTTCAAAGTTTGAAAAAATCTTAAAAATCCGGTGTGGTGGAAAGTTTGAAAAAATACTTAAAGGAAACTCAGCCATGTTATGATTATAAAGAATTTGGAAGACTAACTCTTCTCCTTTTGGAAGAAAATAATAATACAACAACTATTTGCATTCCTCGGGCTTATCATCGTGCAAGTTAGATGGCTAAAGGTATATACTGTTTAAAAATTTTTGGTTTTTGTCATCAGTTAAATATCACAGAGAAAGTAATTGGGAATTTCAAGAAGAATATGTCTCTTCATAACCACAATATATGCATGTTTCTGGTTTTCAGCACCTCTCACAACAAAAGCATCAAAAAATCCTTCTTTTAAAAGTAATTAAGAACTATTGTCAAGTTGACCGCAAAGTTGCAAATGTTGCAAAAAATAAAATTAAACTTCAGTTATGGTATTTAAATGAAAATCTAGCTGCTCTCCCATTATTCAGTGATTTCTGTTGAAGAGAAAATGGAAATTTAAATGCCTTACAAAAAGAACCATTACCAGGTGACAAAATAAGACTTGCTCCAAACAAGATTTATACATTCTCTAAACTTTCTATAGCTAACTTTGTTATACCAAACTCAATGAATTTGTTTGATTCTCTCAATTTGCCAAAAGAATTCTTGACATCGTCTCCTAAAACTTGAGCTAATTGTGATGACTACAAGTCTGCTTGTAAGATTCATTCATGTCATGAAAATGGTTAATGACTGTGCAGAACGGGCAGTTAAATTAGCCACTGACTTCAATGAAGTTTTGACAAAAAATGGCAATCAACATCAGTTTTTCTACCAAATAGTTGAGTATCATAGAAAACATTTTTTAACTGAAGCTGCAAAGAAACAGTAAAGTCATAATCATTCCAAATAACAACAATTTAATCTGTTCAAGTATGCATATATATATATATATATATATATATATATATATATATATATATATATATATATATATATATATATATATATATATGTATATATATACACAAATAGTATGAACTAAATATATAGTTAAATGCATGATAATAATAATAATAATATATGGCTATTGTTTTTCTGATTTAATTTAGTTGTATGTCAAGATTTGTGATACAAAGTTGTGTACATTATTTCATCTAAATAGTTTTAAAATTTGATTTTGTAATATGTTTTCTTGAACGCATAAGAAAATTTTTAATTCTTTTAAAAGTTTCATTTGAGTACAATATTTTTTGTTATTTTTAAATTTATAAATTTTAATTTTGGCAGAAGTAGAAATGACTGGTAGAAGGACACCATTTAGGGCATATGGGTCAATGGTACTCACAATTGAAAAAACAGAAGAAATGTTAAAAAAAAGACCTTTTTTAAGTATTTATAACAGTTTTTTGTATCTTTACCCCCTTGCCCCAAGTTTTCCTATATACATTCATACACTTGTTGTCACTCTAATAAGTAAAACTGATGCATGAAACACTGGCAATAGTTTGTTTTAATACATTTCAGAAATTTGTTATTTTCGAAAAAAACGAGTCTCAAAAGGGCTTAAGAAACAGGTCTGGGTCCTGGCGCCCTGAGGGTGGGGTGTGGGAATAGGTCACTGCTATATGCATTTGTTCTATTGTTATCACCCTAATAAGTAAAACTTATGCATGTAACACTGGCACAAGCTGATTTTAATAGATTTCAGAAATATGTTATTTTAGACAAAAACAGGTCTCAAACGAGACCTATCATTTTTAGGGTGGAATCTGGGAAAAGGTCATTGCTACATACATTCTTATAAATTTTATAACCCTAATAAGTAAAACTGGTGCATGTAACGCTGACGCTAACTGATTTTAATACATTTTTGAAATATGTCATTTTAGACAAAAATGGGATTCTAAAGGGGTTACAAAGCAGGTGTGGGGGACCACTTCTCATCATCAGGGTGCGGATTCACAACACTTTCGTAAGTCCAAAATTTGCGTAAGTTTTGCTTAAGTTCAAAGTTATGCTAAGTGATATTCACAAACCTTGCGTAAACAAAAACTTACGAAATTCATAAGTTTTTACGTAAGTTATTAGTTACGCAAAAAGTTTAAAAAACGGTATTCACAACATTTCCCTAAAAAGTGCTCAGCAAACTTTACGCAAGAAAAGTTACGTCTGCTATTTTCTGACTTGAGTTTGGCGTAACTTTAAATCATCTAATAATATTTAAAAATGGCGTTTTTTTTATTATAAATGATTTCAGAATTTGTTTGTTATTGCCATTAAAATATAATTTTATCTTAATTTTACACTGCTATACAAGGAGAGCGACCATAGTACGGATATATCATATAGTCTTGTAGTATGCCAATAACTTATTAAATAAGTTGACTTAATAACTAGTTATTGTCATACATCAAAACTATATGATGTACCCATACTATATTAACTTATGGTTGTATCTATACTATACTATCTATACTATACTATACAAAAATATATACAATAATATTATTGAAGTATATACTTTAACTTGCATGACTAGCATAAAGAGAGAGAGTCTCTCTCTCTCTCACTCTCTGTGTGAGAGAGAAAATATTTGTGCTAGTATAGATAGAATATTCACAAAAATATGTAATCAATTCATTAGTTTTTTAAATATCTATTTTTTTTTATTTATAAATGAGAACAAGACTATTTCAAAATACAATAATGCATAAATTATCTCTGAGTAATCAGGCTATTGAAGTAAAAAAGTATTATAACCTAAATATTAAACTTACTTTGAATAATGATGCTATGTTTTTCGATAATTTTAATTATTCAAAGGTATTAAAAGTATAACAATATTAAGATTATTTTGAATAATGCTCTGTTTTTAATTATTTCAATTATCAGGAGATATTAATATCTATGGATAATTTAAATTATTAAAAAAAAGAGCATTGTTTTTTAAAGCCTAATTTCTTGGTAAATAATAATGTTATTTGCAAATAATAAACATATTCTGTAATAGTTTAAATTGTTTAGGTAGATCTTTTTCTTTGTATATCTATATGAAATCTCATTGTTGTAGTTTGTTATTGCAAAGAGTAGAAATTCCATAAAAAGTTACTTGATCGACCAGTCCAAATGGAGTGATAGTGCTTTTCACAATTCAGTAGAATTATTATCTGTTACTGGATCGACCTACTGGAATTATTATAGTATAAGAAGTAAGAATGAAAACAAGAAGTTAAAAGAAAAACATATTAGTTTAGCACTTCCATTACTTTATGAACGTGAAATTTTATGCTAATCTAAAGTATTTTGTTTTAACTTCCTGAAGCAATGCAAGACAAGTTGCATGATCTGATCAGGGGTGAACCCAGACCTTTTTTGGTACTATAGGACCGCTATAGGCGCCAAAAAAAATGCCTCAAAATATTAATTTCATGATTTTTTTACTTTTTGTTTTTATATTAAAAATAGAAAAAAAGTCTTTCAAATGCTAGTTTTCTGTATATTTTAGCTAGTTTATTTAGCCAGTAATGTTTACAAATAAGGCTCGCTGCAGGTTTAGAGTTAGTGTTAAATAAAACTAATGGGCATTCACTGATGGCATCATACAGGAAGCCAAATAATTATCATATACAAGCCCAGGATAATACAATTTATATTACCCATTTGGATTTGTTTAAATATGCCCGAATTATTTCTTAATGAGTACTTGTAATGTTTGTATTTAAAATAATAGACATGTAGCATTTTGTTAATAATCGATATCTCATTTAAAAAACCAACCGACTCCTATTTGTTCCATTTTTAATCCAATTATTAATCATTTTGATTATTTTGCTAATAGATACTCAAAATAGATTGAAGGAATGTTTATGCTATATAAGCTATAACTTTTAAAAGTAATTGCACGTATATGCTTTATGGGGCTATTCAAGTATAATGAAACACTTTTTTGCTGTTTTTAGTCTCCCTTCTTTGTATATGTAACATTTTAAACAATCTCTCCTCGCCCTATTTGTGATGTGACATTATTTTTAAACAAATATATCTTTGAGTTTGTACTTTTACGCTAAAGGTTTACTACTCCGCTGTGATTAGAATTTAAATTTTAAAAATTTTGTCATGTCACATGGCTAACCACCCCCTCTCCCATGTGATATTTGGTGACACTTTCAAACAACTCCACCCCATATAAGAATGTTACGTATTATTTGAATAGCCTCTATATGGTTTTGCTACATTTTTAAATATAGCAAAAACAAAAAAATAATAATAATTGTAAGTAAATTTAAGCCCTGTCTTTAAAAAAGAATTATTTACTGTTTGGTCACATTGCCCTGTGTATCTTAATAAAAAAAAAATTAGTAATACTAACTTTATACAAATATACTTATTTTATACAAATAGTTAGAAAATATTTTCCTTAAATTTTGGGTAAGTTTTTGCCAAAGTTTTGCTCATGCGCAACCTTAACTTTACGCAAATGCTGAGAAAAAGTTGTGAATACCAAATAGTTACGCAAAAAATATTTTGCGTAAGTTTTTCGTAACTTTTGCTCAGCTACGCAAGAGTTACGCAAAAGTTGTGAATCCGCACCCAGTTTGCAAAAAAAAAATTATCTGTGAACTTTTTCATTGAATGTCACCAAATAAAAGGGTGTGCGATATCAAATTTAAAAAAAAAAAAAACACTATAATATATATATATATATATATATATATATATATATATATATATATATATATATATATATATATATATATATATATATATATATATATATATATATATGATGTATAGTTAAAATATTTATTAAACAACAACTTGATTTTTAAATTCAATAAAAGCATATTTTTTTTACTTTTGAAAAAGCTAAACCATTCTTTTATAGCTAAAATGTCACTACTGGTTTACAACTCATGTACATAAAACAATTGGTTTTGTTAAACCAACTATTAGTTTAAATATTTTTTGAGGTGGATGTCTAGAAAAAAAAAACATTTTGTTACTAAACTTATTTTATTTTATAACATAAAGAAATTATATTTATATTGCAAATAATAAAAAAAAAATGTCAGCATTAAAAAGTTTTTTAATGCTGACTTAGCTAAAATAATTTTAAAACACCACTTTCTTAAATTTTGCATGAATTTTGGTGTGCATGCAGAGTATATACAAAACTAGTATGTGAACCAATTAAAATCTTTCATTATTTTTTGATCTGTAATGGCAGGTTTAATTAAAATTAGCATAATTACCTAAAATTTAAAGTAACAATATGACAATTATTGAATACATTTGTTAGCTGCTTCTATGTATGTATTTTAAAATTTCTTTTTTAAGAATGCATTTATTGTCACTTAATAAAAAAATGAATTGTTTTATAAAGTGTTTTTTTTAAATTGTATATTCCAGAATTTTCTTATGGGTTGCATTATGGCTCACTCAATGTTTAATGAGAACAACATATAATGCTGGTGTTATGTGTGTGAATATATTTATAAATAATTCAGTTGATTCTGAACAACTTGGAGTGGCAAATGGGCTAGCTTTATCAGTATCATCAATTGGAAGGTAGCTTTTGTATCATTTCGTTTTGTTGCAACTTTTTGTAATTAGTTCTAGTTTTAGTTTGTATATAAAATATGTTCTCACTGATATTTCTTCCATTTTTAAATTGCTATAACTTTTATTAGGAAATAAATAACAATATTTATTTCTTAGATAACCTTTATTTGTTAAAATTTTTACCTGATTTAAGAATTTTCAGTAACTCAATTTTTTTTTAATTTTTAAAAAAAAGTCAACTTTATTGATTTAACTCAACTTTATTGATTTAATGATTTTTGTAATTTTTTCAACCAAATAATTAATAATGCTTAGAAAAAAAGTTTGAATTGTGAGTTTTTAAATGTAACTGGGTTTTCCTTTGTTAACTTATGACTTTTATGAATATTATAACAATAATGAATCTGTAAGTATTAAGTATCTATATAAATCTATGAATATTAAGTATCTATATAAAATGGGAATCTATGAATATTAGGACAATAATAATAACAGAAATTATTGGTTTTAAGTGAATTCGCTTTATAAAAATGATATACTTAATGGCTACTTGTTATTTTAACATATGTTGATTTATGTTGTTTTAACATTATTTACTGAATGATACTTTAATTTCATTTTTATATATAGCCATGATTACTTAAATATAAAAAGAGTTTGATCAAATACTCTATGACTCCATCTTCCTCTTCATCATCTGATTTCATTGTTTTCTAAATTTGCAGTTAACTAACTGTATTTAATTTCCCTAATAAATCATTGGTAACAATAGAAACTCTTTGTTCTAAAAATAAAAATATATTATAAAAATAATATTTTAATAATATTTTAAATATTACATTTGTTTAAAGGACTTCTTCATTTTCTTCTTTCATTCATTCTTATATGAACGAATTTAAATATATTTTGTTTATACTTTAATCTCTTTATTGAGACTATGAACTTTCATTAGAATATTTTCACAACAAAATTTTTTTGGTCCATAATTTTTCATTTAATAGATTTTGTTTTACCAAACAAATTAACAATCTAAAAGATATTGATCAATTAAGTTTATTTTTTTTTAAAAAAAGTAAGGGAGGTTTTAGAATTCATCAAACTTGACAATGTAATTTTAAAGTTATGAATCAAGATAACAGCGTATTTGTAGTTAGCATTTTTTAGATAAAACATGCTCATCAAATGCAGCTTCACCTGAGCAACTCACTTGTAGGTTTGATTTTGAAGTTCTGAGTTTGATCCCCACCACATACCTGGTAGTACCATGCTCAACTTATTTCTCCATGCCGAAGCCGTTTTGCCAGTGGATTAACCTGAATACCTGATCTTTGCTCTCAATTTGCAGTTTATTACTTGTATTGTGTGTAAAATTAGGGCAATTAAAAAAAAAGGTGTGTGATAGTGAATAATGATTTTAATAACAAAATAAGTAAAACATGCTTTGAAATTATAAAGATTGAATTTTTCAAAATCTATAATTAGATCTTATTTAAATATAAGATCTAATTATACATTCATAGTCTAAATATTGGGTAGAGAAAATATTTCTGTTCTTGTGCGCCTACGAATTTTTTGAGTTTTTTGTTGATTTCTTAAAATCAATTCACTCAGACTTAGCACCTTTTGAAAATTCATTCCTTAAATGCTTCCAAAAAGTTTTAATATCCTATTCCACACATGACAATTCCAGATTTAACTATCTAACAACCAGTGGCATGTAACGAGGCAAGATTTCTTTACAAATAAATTATATATTCTAATTTTTTAGAATGAAATCCAAAGCATTCATAATACTATGACTAAATAAGAAAACCTTTCTATGAAGGAAGCCAGTGCTTTTATTGCTATCTCTTAGGTGAATTAGTTCTTGAAAAGCATTATTAATATAAACGGTCCAGGAAAGGATCTTTTGGCTATTAAAATTTTGTATCCTATAAAGATGAATTCTAAATTTTTTTCTTCAAAGCTTTACTTATCTGATAAGAGTTTTTATAATAAGTTTTATAGAATGATGGTTTATTAAAATGAAGAAAAGTATTTTGAACTGATTATTGGAAAATGATGTTGCAGAGGAGTTTGTTTGTTCAAATATAATGGCTGTTTTTACTTCTGAAAGCATAGAACTAGTGGAATTATTTAAAGAGATTAGTTATTTATTTTCAAAGAAATTGATGTTTAAATAGACATTGAAACTTGGGTTAGTGATAAAAAATTGTCTTCGAACCCAAGATTTCAAGATTTCATCAAAATACTCGGTCAACGATGGAATGGAGTGAAAGGTAAAATTAATCCAAAACTTTATTAGTACCACAAAAGATGAAGTTGGTTTTTAAAATGTGTTATATATATATATATATATATATATATATATATATATATATATATATATATATATATATATATATATATATATATATGATGGTTGTTTAAGTCATGTTTAGTTCCAACCAAAATATCAACTCATGATGATGAATCGTCTTAGCAATGATTTTTCAAAGCGAATGTTGATAGCAAAATCGCAATGAACCTAGATATGATGTTTTTTCCATGAATTCCCCAAACATCTGAAGCTTGAAGTGAATATCTCTAACGTGTTTTGTCATTTCTCTCAATAAATTCAATTTAAAATTAAGATTTTAAAAACTATTTCATTAAGATTCTCATTCATCTGGTTAAAAGATGAAGAACCTGTAAAAATTAAAATTGAAATAGAAGATAACTTTATGGAAGATATTTTGCATCTTAGTAGTTTGACGTAGTCTTCATTTTTGCCTTCTGGAAACACTTTAGGATTTTTCAACCAAATATACTAAAAGGGTCTATAGCCTATTTTTAAATCTATATACATTCTAATACTAATTTTTTAAGGCAATGCCATTACATGTTGCAGAAGGTGAACGACCGAAGGTGACCTTTAGTTAAGTAAACTAAAATTGATTTTGAAAAAAGTAGAAACACAATAGAACAAGAGATTTAAGAACGTCTATTGGATATACATGTTGAAAATGAATTACATACAACTCTGTCATAATCTGACATAGTAATAATAATAATTTTCGCTAGTATATCTGTTGCATAAGTGTTATATACAAAAAGTGTTTCATCCAGGTGAGATGAAAATCAACAGTATTAGAAATGAAAACACAGTCATTAACTTGTGCATGCTATTACATTCTCTCTCAAAAGAGACTGTAATAGCATGAATTAGTTAATAATTTAGAATCAGTTAAGTATTTTCAGGAAAATCCATAATTTATTGAAAATGCCATACACAAATGACACAAATGATACAAAATTAAGATTTAATTTATGTTATATATATATACTATGTATGTATATAAAATAGATTAAATCTTAGCTTTTTTGCGATTCTAAACTTTTGCAAGAGATTGTAAATTTAAATAAATGCATAATTATAGGGGTGCCTAATTGCTACTATGCCCAGGGCGTCATGAAAGCTCTCGGCGGCCCTGATCATGCATGTGCACTTTGCCGTTTGCCAATTATTGATATTTTTTAGAAATATTATTTTTGAAAAATTTTCAACAAAATTTACTAATAACTATCTTTCAAAAAATTTGGATAAAAATAAAAATTTAAATAAAAATACATTAGAAAATTTAAAATTTATTTTATTAAGGCGCAATTTTGGTTTACTCACCTTCAGGATGTCTAGCGCAGGGCCTGTATAGATAGATATACATAATGAAAATTTTATTAATAAATTTCTTTTTTTATATGTATATACATTTATATATATATATATATATATATATATATATATATATATATATATATATATATATATATATATATATATATATATATATATATATATATATATATATATATATATATATATAATTATAATATTATTATAATTATAATTTTTTATAATTTATTATAAGTTTTCATAAATAATAGTGATAATTTCTATTTCTAATAAATAATAATCAAATTTAAATTTGTTTAGATCTCTCAGCTCTATATGCGTTGGTCTCGCTTATTCCTGGTCTCTTAACAATGTTAAAAAAAGATCATCTAAAGAAAGCAGTCTCGGTTTTCCGTTCAACGAATATTTTGCTTTTATTATTTTGTCGTTTTTATCGATACTTATAACGGTTGTTGCTTCGTTTCTTCCTGAAAGTATAAATAAGAAGAAAATACGAGAAGAAATTGAAGAAAAAAACTCTTTATGAAGTCACGCATAAATCATATTTTATTTGCAAGTTTTTTTTTTTTTATATATATATTTAGGAAAAAAATTCAAACATTTTAAAAATATTGTTTAGTTAACTTGGTAAAAGAGGCTTTATTTGAATGCAGAGCGTGTTCTAAATAGCTTGTCTTGTTTCGAAGACAATAATTCTTGGTTACATAATTCGTTTATGTATAAGTATCTTTCCTGTTATTTAGAAAAACAAAGCGAATAAGTTTTATTACTTTTTACAATAATTTTCAATTTTTTTAAAATTTCGTTGTAAAAGTACTCCTATAAACTCAAAAATAATTCAGTTGTACATATTTAATTTTGAAAAAACTTGGTAACGTTTAAAAATAAGTTATAACAAATTTTCATATATAAAAATTGTTAGAAAGATTTTTAAAAACGCAAACTTAATTCGCAAAAAATTATTAGGTTTTACTATCAAGGACGAGACAATATACTTAACTAAAGATATGATACAGAAATTGTTAGTTTTAGTGATAGTTTAACGCGATAGAAATGATTATAAATCTGTAAGTTGTCCCGTTTTGTTGGAAAAGTCAATGTTCTTATTAAAACTAGGACTTTTTGACATTCTATCAAACAAATACAAAGCAAATGCTTTTTACTTCATGAACTGCCTTAAACTGCTTAGTTGCTTAAAAGCATATCACTTTTTATTTACTAAAATAAGTGTTCGAACAAAAGATTTCTGTTTGAATACTTATTATGATCCAACTATAATATAACTCTACTAGTTTTGGCTCAACGAAAAAAGCAGATGCAAAGTTTCGGTCATAAGCGATGATCGAGAAAAAAATCATTTGTTAAAATGATATTTTTCTCAATCATCACAAATGGCCGAATTTTTTAAAATTGTTCTAATTCGCCCCCAACAAGGCTGCATTAAGTTGGGAGCTACTGGAAAACAAAGAATAAGTTAAAGAGCTAAGAAATTATTAACAGAAGATTTAAAAAGTTGTAGGTTGTGTGAGTCAGGAAAATATGAAGATGGGAAAGAGTTTCGAAGGGTTGAGGTGCTGGAAAAAAAAACTATACGAATAAAAGCCTTTGGCACATGCAGTAAAATAATGACTTATAGGTCATTATAAGTTCTTCTGGAACATGATTTTAATTAGTTAATAATATCAAATTAAGCATTTTTGTGCACCAGCAATAATAATGGAATTGAAAGATCTCTGTGTTATTTGACAATACACTTTGATCCGAAAGTCTTTCATTAAATTGAATCCATGGCAGCTTTTATTTCACCAAATTTGCTTACATCTATTTCTGTAACAACCAGAACTAACTTGTCCAATTTGTCGGTTGGAAATACATGCAAACGAACAAGTTGAAAGAAAACATTAAGTTTTGTCCTCACCGAGTGACAGAATAAGAGTTGTTAAATGTGCTCAGCGAAATAGCGGTTTGGTGATTCTGGTGCAAACTTTAGTTATCAAATATAAGACAGCTACAATGGGTTCGTAGCGGAAATTCAAATTTTATCAGAAGAAATTAAAACCAAATATATTGATTGAGGTATTAAAGAAACGCTAACATGAATCGAAAGTGACTGTCATTTGACAATTGGTAACCATCAAAACAATGATATTAGGACTATTTAATATTAGCGTCGGCAAAACGACAATCGAAGGCAGATTATTTTGATTAAAAAGTGCACAAGAAACCTTCTATACCAAACAGTAATGAAAACAGACGAAAACAAGTTGAGTATGTTAGGAATATCAACAAACATATCACAAATGGTTAAAAGAAAAAGCGTGGTTGGGTGAAACAAATTTTAGCCTTTTTTGTAGAAAAACGCAAGGGCGTGCCAAACAGGCAAAAAAAAAAACAATAATGAAAAATACTGCTTCATAAGGTGAAAACGTACATTCGATTGCAGCTATATCAACAGAAAATGTCGTCATGATAGAAACTCGCAGAGGATCATTTAATGCAAATTCTTGCTGCAACGTTATTTTAAAATGACTCGAAATTAATTTAAACATTAATTTTTAAAACCATGAATATGTCAAGCTTATCAAAGTGCTATTGGCTATTTTAATAAAGTTAAACTTATGATAGAACTAAGCTACAACGCCACCTCATCACTAGACATATATCGGCTATGAACGTGATTAATAACAAGTAAAATTAAATAAGGAATTTTTAAAACTTAAGGCTTTTATATGTTATTAAAACACAAATTTTGTTATCAATTTTTTCTGATATTATAATTTTATTTTATCAACATTCGGCTGTATGCGTGTGTAAAAAACAATATCAATTCAGGAATTCTAGAACCTCAGCCATTCCGATTACTAAGTCAACGCCTAATCCGAATGAGCTAAACGCGCGTATAATGATATAATAAATAATATAGTTATTTAAAAAATTATTTTTCTTCTTTCGATATAAGTACTTTGTAATAATTAGATCTTCTTGGAGAGAGAAGAAGCTTTAATTAATTTAAAATTAATATTAAATTAATTTAAGCTATAATTCTATTGTCTCGTTTTTGTTATATATATATATATATATTTCAAAGCTTAAGGACGTGTACTTGCCCAAGCAATTTTACAATAGTTTATTTAGCTATGGATAAAAGAGTAATATAAATCTATTAACCATTTTCTACTTAGTAGGTATTTTGTTTTATGCATAATGTAAAAAAAAATAATAATAATTTTTGTTTTCAATTTGTAGTATGATTTTTCCAACTAAGTTCATCAAATTTTATTCCTAAGATTTTAAGTGATGCGACTTTGTTTACTATATTGTTATTTATCATTAGCTGAGGAAGTTGCGGAGGCAAGTTATTGAATTTAGATTGAATATCAGTAAAACTAAGTATATTTCATTTCATCACCAAAGAGAGTTTGTTTCGTTTGAACAAGTCATCAAGGTTTTCCAGCTCACGTTTTACTGTAAAGAATATTGTTTTTATATTGGAATAGCTAGAAATAAAGTGTGGTCATCAAAAAGAATAAAATTAAGCATGTTTGAGGATAGGTGGATATAATTTATATAGGGTATATTATGGTAATATGAGCACCTTAAGCAAAAATTGAAATGTTTTCAAAAATTATTATGCTAAATCCAAAATTTCTGCGAATAAACAATTTTTAAGGATCCCAACTCATGATCCGCTCAGATATTTGATAACAAGCATATTAAACAATAAATAATCAAACTTATTTCTTAAAAACACAGAGATTATAAAAAAGTAGCAAAGGTGCTCATATTACCAACCCACTTGGTAATATTAGCACTTTAAATTTGCTTAAAAAAATAACATTGATTAAGTAAAAAAAATACCAACCTGACAATTAGAACTAATTTTTGGGGTATAATGATTCGTTATTAACAAAACTTACCATTAAAAGACCAAATTTTTAGCCACTTTTTGTTGAAGCAATACTACAATGTTTTGCAAAGAAAAAAAAATTAGTTCATTATTTATTCAATTTAATCAACTCAAACCTTTGAACGATAAAAATTTACGTTTTTTGAATTTAAATTACAGAAAAATATTTAGTATTGCTAAAGTATTAAAATTTTTACTTTGTTTTGTTTTTATTCAAAAAGCAATTAAAATCACTGCTAATTTAGGACTTTAAACTAGAAAATTTCAATGAAAAACACTGAGTAATTTGAGCATGCTTATATTTTAGTATACTAAAATAGTTCAGCTGTTCACTTTAAATAAAGTCAAAACTAAATATTTCTTTGCATTGTTTTTCAAACAAAATTGGATTGGATTTTAAGTTAACATATTTTTCTTTATGAAAAAATTAATTGTATTATTTTAGCACTAAAATTTTGCGCCACAGATTTATTCATGCGTGATGATATTATTTTAACAACAAAAAAAATTTAACAGCGTTTTAATTAGATGATGGCCGCTAATTACTGCATATAAATTTACGCTAATTGTTCTGATTCCTATTATCACCACATAAATTTGATTCAAAAAATACAAAGCATCTTTAACTTCACTGCTTGCATCTAAGAAATCTTAAGTATGCTCATATTACCAAGGTGTTCATATTACCCTAATCTACCATACAGGGTGGCCCATAATTAGTGTCCCATCTTAAAAAAGCAATTCCTTGAAAACTAGGGATGGAAAACTATTAATTTTGCTTTGGTTTTTGATATTATTATATATTTTGATCTATTTACTGCTGCCTTCACTCACTTTACTTGTTTTTTTAGCAATTACAAGACCATCACCATATCGGCAAAGTATTATTGATTTTCATGAGAAAGGAGTTTCAGCACGCGACATCCAGACTAGACTCAAAGTGCCGCGAAAGCTTGTTTATAGAACAATTCAACGCTTCAAAGCATTGAGAACAATGTCAGATCGTCCACGCAAAGGAAGAAAGCGCTCCGTGGTGACTGATGCAAAAATCAAGCAAGTTCGTGAACGGGTGCGCCGCAACCCAGAATGCAGTATGCGACAAATGGCCAAACAGCTTCAAATTTCTCGAAGTTCTCTTGGAAGAATTACCAAGGATTATCTAAATTTGACAGCTTACAAGAAAAATCCTGCACAGCTTTTGTCTCAGGCATCAAAGCAGAAGCGCAAGGATCGCTGCAAGGATCTCCTCGCCCGTTTCGCCAACAACGCTCATCTCAACATCGTTTTCACAGACGAGAAGATTTTTACAGTTCAACAGCATCACAATGTGCAGAATGATCGTGTCTACGCTTCCAAAAAGCCTAATATCACAATACAAAAGGCAGCACATCCTCTTTCAGTAATGGTGTTCGCGGGTATCAGTGCCACCAAGAAGACACCATTGATTTTTGTTCAACAAGGCGTTAAAGTAAAAGCCCAAAACTATCTGAATGACGTTTTGATCAAAGAAATACTTCCATGGAGTCAAAAGGAGCTTCGTAGACATTGTTGGACATTCATGCAGGATAGTGCTCCAGCCCACAAAGCCAAAATTGTGCAAGATTGGCTCGGCCGAAACACCCCCGATTTCATCAAGCACAATGAGTGGCCTCCAAGTAGTCCCGACTGCAATCCAATGGATTACTCAGTGTGGAGTGTTCTGGAAGCTGAAGCGTGCAAAAAACCGCATAAAACGATTGATTCTCTAAAGAAAACGCTTCAAAAAGCATGGGATTCGCTTTCACCCGCCTACTTGCGTGCCACCGTAGATGACTTTCCAAAGCGTCTTGAAGCTTGTGTGAAAGCCGATGGTCGACATTTCGAAAAAAATCTTTAAATTTTATTTGATATTGTTAATAAATTGTTTATCAAAAAGTTTTATGTGTTTTCCATTCCTAGTTTTGAAGGAATTGAGTCTTTAAGATGGGACACTAATTATGGACCACCCTGTATATCAGAAACTGTAAGGGTCCAAGAATAGAACCTTGAGGAACTCCGCGGCTGATTGTTTCTAACTTTCTACACGTTGAATAATAAGATACTCCTTGTTTTCTATTTTTAAGATAACTTTGTTGCCATTTTAAGTTGCTATTTATTACTCCATATGTTTCTAGTTTGTTCAAAAGAATTTCATAATCAACAGTGTCAAAAGCTTTTGACAAGTCGGTGAACAAGCCGCTAGTATAATTTGTTTTTGCAAACCGATCCAGAATTTGACTATCTAAATCAGTTACTGCGTGATGCGTTGAATGCCCTTTTAGGAAACCAAACTGTTTGCTGTATAAGATATCATGTTTTTTAAAATAACTATGCAGTCTGTTATACATAACACCTCAAGCAACTTTGAAAAACAAGAAAGAATTGATATAGGTCTGTAATTAGATGGTATAGAATCGTCGCCATTTTTGTATACTGGGACTACTCTTGCTATTTTTAATTGACAAAAAAATACCAGAAAAAATACCAGTTGTTATTGAAAGATTGAAGATAAACAAAAGTGGTAATTTAATAACATCAAAAACAGCTTTTAAACATTAACATTAATATCGTTAACCCGTCAAATACAATTTTTTATTTATTTGTCACTTGACATTTAAAAAATTTTTTTGAAAATTTTATAGTTAATAAAATGTATTTCGTAAAAATAATATTTATTAGTAGGTATAAATAGTATATATTTAAAACAGTATGAAAAAATGTTTACAAATAGAATAGAAAAGATGCTGTACACACTTGAGGTGTGTTGAGTCTTAATTACGTAGAATTAAAACTATGCCAGCAGATTACAAAATATATTGTTCAGAAACCAAAATATTCATCAATGCTGTTTTTAAAAAGATTTAAGTTAAATTTATCTATTATCCATTGAGGAAGAGAATTCCAATCGTTTGTAACTCTGTTTGTGAAGAAATGGTGACGAATTGGTAAATTGTCTGCGTATTCTACAATTGTTGCTTCTACTTTATCGTTCCAGCTCAAAATTCATTGGAGGGTGCTGAAAATTAACAACATCTTTTCTATTTGAGATCTTATACATTTGAATCAGATCACCTCTTATTCTTCTATCATGCAAAGTTGGCAGTTCAAGTATTTTTAATCTTTCTTCACATAATTTCCCCCTTAAAGATTTGATTCTTGTAGCCCTGTGATGCACGAGTTCAAGATTGTCAATGTCCTTCTTCCAAAATGGACTCAAAACTGCTACTCCGTATTCCAAATGAGGAAGTACTAACAATTTGTATAGTAACTTTAATGAAAATTCATCTAATTACTCAAAAGAATTTTTGATCATGCCTAATTTTCTGTTTGCATTGCCTATAGCTGAACTAATATGATATTTCCACACTAGATTATTTGAAATGAAAATCCCAAGATCTTTTTCTATTGTTGTTTCTGTTAAAACAGAGTTGTTCAATTTATATTTATATCTAGCATTCTTTTTTACCAATATACATGACTTTACATATTGATTCATTAAATTTAATTAACCAATCTTCAGACCATTTTACTAACATGTTAATGTCCTCTTGTAATAATTTATTATCATCATAACAATGATTGATTAAAATAACTTTGGTATTGTCTGCATTTAATTCAGTGACTTTAATAATCTCTCTACATAGGTCATTAATGAAGATAACAAATAAAAGAGGTCCGAGTAATGAACCTCTTCCAGCTTGAAATATATTCTCCTATAACCACCCTCTGAGTTCGATCTGACAAAAATGATTTACACCAATTTAAGGAAGATGACCCAAATCCAAGTCTAAATAATTTTTTCAGTAATTTCCTGTGAGACAAATCAAATGCTTTTTTGAAATCCAAAAACAAAACATCAACTGACATGTCCACTTCATACGCTTTTGTGATCAAATCTAATATTTCCAACAGGTTTGTTATACAACTTTTGTTGTTAACAAAAACCATGTTACTCTTTAGAAATTAAATTGTTTTCAATGAGAAACACCATCATACAATCTCTAATAATTCGCTCCATAATTTTACCAACAAATTGATGTTAATGAAACTAGTCTATAATTTGTTGGATCTAGTTTATCACCCTTTTTGAATAATGGAACAACGTTTGCACATGACCATAACTTTGGAATAGTTTCTGTACTAAACGATTTATGAAATATTAATGCTAAACAACTCGACAAAGATTACGAACATTTCCTTTAAACTTTTGGTAAAACATTACCAGGACCTACTGATTTGCACATGTTTAAATTACTTAAATGTTTCTGAATAATAGGAATACTAAAACATGGATCGGGACATTTTTTTAAAAGATTGTTGCCTAAAACTTCTTTTGATGAATCATCTTGTATAAAAACAGATGCAAAAAATGCATTAAGAGTGTTTACTATCTCTGGATTATCAGTAGTTATAATACCATCATGTAGCTTTATTGCTTTGATAGAGTCTTTAAATCTTGTTTTGTTATTTATATATGCATAGACACTTTTAGGATTGTTTTTTGAATTAAGTGCCAAGTTTCTTTCAAAATTGCGAATACTTTTTTTGACAAGTTTTTTTACATCTTTATTTAATTTTTTATACTTATTGACTTCTAAAATACTTTTAAAACCTGAATTTCTGTTTCTAAACCAACTTTTTTGTTTTCTCTACAAATACTTTTAAGTTAACTTGTCATCCACAGTGAGTTGTTTTTGTGTTTAAAAATGTTTTTATCTAAATTCATTGTTGGAATATATTTTTCGCACCCTATTTCATATTTTCTAAGTCATTTTTCGCAACATTCATTAACACCAAGCCCTTCAAATTCTTGTACCCAGTTTATGTTATTAAAATACAAATTTAGCGCTTTATAGTTTCCTTTTTTCCATAAAAAATTTTTCTTTCCTTTGGTTTGTTGTGATATTATTAAGTATATCATATCCAAATCTACATTTCAAAATATGATGACTATGATCGATGCCACCTAACGGTGAAAAATGCTCCAGAATATAAACTCTGCTGCTATTATCACTTAAAATGAGGTCTAAAATGTTAGTATCTATACCAAACTTTACTTAAAAACTAAGATGGATAACATTTTGGTGCAGGTAACAGTCATGTAACGACACAATAAACATACTTGCTGTTGTGTCGCTCTCATTTATAATTTCACTAAAGTTTTTGTCGTTCCACTTGATGTTTGCATAGTTAAAATCACCACATATTAAAATACCAGAGCATTTGTTGTTTTGTTTGAGTACATGTGCCTGCTTTAATGATTGTATCATGTCGACACACTTATCATTATTACCAAGACCTGTCCGGTAAATACAACCACACAAAATTTTCTCTTCGCCAAGTTCAATCAAGCACCATACTTGCTCAATATTTTTTATTTATTAGAGATTGTTCATTGATTTCATAAGATTTAATATTTTCTTGTATATAAATGCATACTCCACCACCGCGACTAAATTGACGATCCTTTCTAAACAGATTATAACCCGGAATATTAGTAGTAGACATTACTGACCACCAAGTCTCGTAGACAAATATAACTTGAGCCTTAGATCTGGATATATCATCAATGAACTCATCAAATTTATTATTTAAAGAGGTTGCATTTGTATACCAACCTGTTTAATAATCAATTTTTTTGTTTTCAAACCTTTTTTAAGTTTTTGATTCATTTCCTTTACCAGCAGTATTAGCACTTGAATCCAAATGCTTTCCTCCTCCAGTGACTGTATCAGAGTCACTTAATTGGTTATATTGGTTATATAAATATTGACAAGAAATATGTATAGAATGTTCATAATTATTTGTATCAGTGTTACTCCGTGAAGACTTGAACAACAATTGCTATTTGTTTATTAACACCACTTGTTTATTTCTAATTACGTGATAGCTTTTAGCTTTATCCCAATCGACTTTCAGGTTTAGTGGTTTATTTAATTCTCTACATTTATCTCTGAGTTGTTTATCCAAGTTTCTCTGGTAATCGGTTAAATCAGGATTTACATAAATATCCTTAAACTTAAGGAATGATTTTTTAAAGTCATTTCTTGTTTCTATATTTCTTAACTCGACAATTACTGGTGCAATACCCTTTTTAGATTTTAATCTAAATACACGAATCAAATGGTGTCTATCTATCGATACTTGATCCAATAAATCTGAAGCTTTACTTTCGTCATCTTTCTTTATATCTGCGCCATCAGTTTTATTTGATTCTTCTAAACCAAAAATAATAACGTTTTTCTCTATTTTTTCAATTTCTTTATTTTTATTTAAAACCGTATTAATAATATCAATCTGAGATTGAGTTTTATTCAATTTTCTGCCCGTTACAACATTCCAAGCTTCATTCGGAGCAGAAACAGTAACATTTACAACTTTTTTGTTTAAATCTTCATTCTTTTTAGTTAAATCAGCAACTGTTATTACTAAAGATTCTATCTTTTTATTCAAATCTGCTACAGCATTGATAATTTTTGATTCATATTCAATTCTCAGTTTACTCTCCAGAGCATCCAGAGCGTCTTTTAATTCTTTTGCATTAACCATAATAAATTAGTTATAAAATATTATTTATTATATACTTATTACACAGGGACTTATTACACAGAGACTAAAAAGTTTCAGTATGTGTTTTTTCTCCGTATATATCTTAATTTTTTTTTGTTGATTCACTTGCAACGTGTGACTGGCTACACATCAGTGTTGTCTGTGCTTAACCGAGAAATGCATTCAGATCATTTTATAAAGTAAGTTTATGTTTATTCTACATTATTGTGTTATTAGGATATAAAAATGGTACTACTGTGAATAAAAAGTATAAACAGCTACAAAAAAGTATTGTAGGAATTATAATTAATATATTTAAACGACTATTTGAATAAAATGTTACATAATATAAGTAATGAACTTAAGTGTTCATAAATTTTCTATTTTTACAGATTTAAATGTTTTATATTAATAATTTTTCATACAAATGTTGGTGTATATCTTCAAAACTATGTTTCTCTTAATTATATTCATTTATATCCATTTATATATTGGATGTTAAAAAACAATTTGTTTTTTTTTTTTCAAAGTTGATAAACATCTGATACGAGGAATCAGATATACTTTGTATGAAGTTATAGTAATCTAATACAAGGTATCAGATAATTAAAAACCTTGGTGTTTGTGTTAAGGTTATCTAAATTAAGCCATGATCCAAGCAGGGATGCGGAGTCCCAAAAGCACTCCGGATTTGTATGTCACAAAAAGATTACTTCAAGTATTGTAAATTTCAAAATAGGTATCGCAGATGTAATGATTTGCAAGGCTGCTCAGTTTTATGGCTTTTTATTAAAAAATTTGTGCTGGCAAACACCAAAAAGAATGTACAAGCAACAAACTTTTTGGTTTCAATTTATTTCTGAAAATCCTATTGCATTTTGATTATATCTCGATTTCAGAAATTATATTTGTTCAAATCAATGGCGTAGTAAAAATATGAAAAATACAAATACTTTAGAAATGCTAAGCTACTTAAGTTCTTTTTTGTTGCACTGCAGGGCAGGTAATAAAAATATTAAACAGTAACAACATAAATTACAATTAATAATTGGTGTAGGTTTGGCTTAAAAAAACCAAAATAGAGAAGATTCAAGGGTTTATTATATAAAGGTCGGGCCTATTAACTGACTAACTGACCAGCAGCTAATTCATCAAAATGTTTTTCAAATTTTCTTTGCATTTTTTCTTGAAAATGGGTATCAATACCATATTTTCTTGCAGTTTCACTGGCTTTGCACTTGAATAATTTGAAATCATTTCTATAAATTTGCAACTTTGCTTTGGTCTCTGCTGAAACTTTACTCGCCTCGCCCAAATTGATGTCGCATTTTTGTAAAGCATAATTGATGTCGTTCAATACACTGTGCATGAATTCGCAAAGCAACACGAACTCGAAATTTAGCATTTTTGTTTTAATACTCTCTGCTTCACTACGCTCATCTTTATTAGGACTCTTTAGAACTATTTCTGATAATGCTTTGATAATATCAAAATAACGAAATTTTATTGCAGATATCCTATTGACCCTACCGGACTATCTAGTCGGAGTTAGTTTTTTTTAGAGTCCGATTCGCCAGAGAATTTTGAAAGTAGATCCCAACGTTTGATGTTGTTACCGAAAAAGTTATACAAATCTTGCAACGTTGCAAAAAAATCTGTATTTCCACACAACCTGTAACGGCATCATTTATCACTAAATTTAAATTATGAGTGGCACAATATACTTACTCTGCGTTAGGCTGATATCCTTAATATGTTTTTGTACACCGTTATTCACACCACTTATCACACTGGCTCCATCATAGCCTTGCCTCACCCATTTTTTTAAATCAATATTTTTGTCGATAAATAATGTTGTCACTTGGTTGACTAAATCTACAACGCCATTTTTGTTGACTGCATAAAAGCCTAGAAACACTTCTTTTACTTCTATATCATTTGGCTGTCCATTTTCATATGGTTATTACTGTATACCTTACAACAATGCTTATCTGATCTACCTTCAATATGTCCTGTGTCGTATCTATTATATTGGCAAAAAACGGTAACGCTTTAATTTGTTCTAGTAGCTGGGTTTCGAGTTTGGTTCCCAAGCTCTCAATCATTTCATTTTGAATTGTTGCACTCAGATATCTTGTAGATCCTAAAAACATAAAAAAACACAATATTAAAAAAGTCCTGATATTAAATAGTTAATAATTATAAACAAAATAAAACGATAAAAAAACTTAGAAATAATTATTATTACCTTTGGGCATATCCAAAACTTGCCGGGGAATTCCCTGGGCATAACTTTTGAATTTCTCTCAACTGAGTTGTCATGATCAAAGTGGGGTTTCAAGTTGCAACCTGTCATATTTATTTTGAAAAGCAGCATTTTCTAAGAAGAAATTTCCCTTCATTTTATTTACTTATTAGATTACTTTTATTTCCTAATTTCTTTAAATTATTTAGATTGTTTAATTTTGGTGTTTTAAAAAATTTTAAGTTTAAAAAATTATTTTACATATAGATTTTTAGTTTTTTTAATAATTAATTTTTATTCAGAAGTATAATTATAATTTTAATGTTCAATTTTTGTTATATTTTTTCTCCAAATATCAATTTGATGTTATGTTATCAATGTGAAAGTTTAATTTCAAGTCATAATTAAAACAATGGTAGGATGAGGTACATAAACATACACTTTATTTTCTTATAAATAAAATTCAAGTTTAGCGCAAAATGTCTCCACCAATAGAAACCACTCGCAAAAACTTTTGATATTGATTGATCTATTAAAATTTAACAGTTATTTTATCATGGTTTCCACTTACTCTGACTGCAAGTGTGAAAACACGCGCAAATTGGCAATCGGGAGATTTTTGAACAAAACTTAACGCCGTGGTTTCCTTCCAGCTTTCTTTTTCAGTTTCCAACAATCCATCAATTCTCAGATTTTTTCTTCTTGATCTACCTCCAGATATTTTATGTTTTCCCTCGATACTTTCACTATTTGATGTTTCTTTTTTTGATTTTTAGTTTTTTCGTTGTTGAAAATGGCAATTTTTTTTATCAAGCAACTCCTCGTGGAAATTCAAGCTCAACTTAATATATTCTACATCATTAACTAATAACTTTGTTTCGTTAGAGTTATAATTAACTTTTTGTTCAACTTTTTCTAGTTTTTTATTGAATATCTTGGTGTTTGTACTTAATATGTCGATAACAATTTGTTCTTGCTGTTTCAGAAAAATTGTCAACTTATTTTTATATTCTGCAAACATTGTTGCAGTTTCTTTTTTATATTCTTGAACAATTTCTTTTAGCATTTTTTGAATTTTAAAGAATATGACTGCCTTACTTATCAAACTTATCTGTTTTTTTTTTTTTTTTGTAAATAAAAAAAAAATATATTCAGCACCCTTTAATTGTTAATTACTTTCTACACTGTAAAAAAAAAATACCCTTTATATTTTTAAAAAACGTAACACTAGATTTCCTGTTTATTAGCGGGTAATTACCGTTATGTTCAACATATAATTTGTTTAAAATTCGTATACAACTTATAATATAAGTTGTATACGAATTTTAAACAAATTATGTTGTGTTGACCGTTTAAACAAATTTAAACATATTATGTTGAACATAACGGTAATTACCCGTTATAAAACACGAAATCTAGCGTTTTTTAAAAATACCATTTTTTTTTTAAATCACCGCGGTGACTGAAATAATTGCTTTTCAATTTTTAAGACCGATTTTCACTTAATTTTTTCTATTTATGAGATATAAATTTTTGCTGATAACAAGTAAAAATCAATAAAAAAGAGTCTTAATAAATTTAGGGGGGGTGGGAAGGATGTTTGATAATTTTAGGTAAAAAATTACCTAAAATTATTAAACATCCTTCCCACGCTTGTATTAAGGACTTTAGAGTACCACAATTCATGTTGTACTATTATCTAAATATCATTACCTGCAAAGATTACTTTAATTAGTTTTTGAACTTGAAAAAGCATTATGAGTTATATTGAACGTTTTCTACCAATTATAAAATTGTACAAGCAAAAGAATGTATGTACCGTAATAACTTCGGATTCCTTAACTTACAATTAAATTTACTTGTATCAATTTAATATTAAATTACAAAATCCGAAAAAAATGTATCAAAATTTAAACTCTACCAACCAATAATGAATGTGGGCAACGTTTTGCTATTATTAATACGAATGTTTTGGGGTTAGGTTAAACCGGTGATTTACTTAAGTTTTCATAAACTTCTAAGTAGATTACATAAATATATAAAGAATACTCAAAGAATTAGATTATAGAGATACTAAAACACTATAAAAAAAAAACTTTTTAAATTGTTTTAGATGCCACTTTTGAATTGAAAATATTGAAAATTAGAACCAGAAGATTTCTAATTGATATAAAAAGCAGTTGCCAGAGAAAAAAAAAACACATTAGAGAAAAACTAAAGAGCAGATAAAAAGATGCTGTGGAAGTTCAATGTGGAAGTTCAATGTGATTCAAATATGAGTAATATTTAATAATCTAAATAAATATAAAACTTCAAGAACTTTATATAAAATTTTATCATATCAAAAAATTATATTACCAAGTCTGGCAAAAGTGAATAAAACATTCGGATTAAATGATTTTTGCAATAGCGGGATCAGCAACAACCTAATTAAATATGGAAATCAAAGACTGTAAAAAATAACAAAAAAAATACTTTTGCCCGAGAAAGCAAAATTAACAGAACCTTAAACTTTTAAATAATTTTCTTTTCTTCAACACTTAACTGAAGTTAAAGATTGGAACATATTGTTGCATTTAATGAGACATAAGATTCGAACGGGTAAAAAAATTTACAAAGTTAAGTTTAAATACAGATAAAAATAGATACAGATAAAAAAATTCATTTTTTTTTTTTTTATATTTTTATTTTAGGTGCCCCAAGAAGTACTAACGGTCTTGTCACAGAGCACCGCGGAAGTGCATTTAACCAGGAAGTTCACGCCTCCTTCCTTACCGTGACGCGAAAATTTGTCCAGAGCTCGTTTCGAACCTCGATCTCCTGCTTATAAAGCAAGCGCTCTAACCACTGCGCCACGGCCGCAATCATTAATGTTCATTTTTTTTTTTTCTGTTTAACATGGTTTAAATATTATTTTTACAATGCACGTTTAAATACATATTTAATTAAAAATCAGAAAGTTAAAAAAGTTATAATAACTTTAATTTCCAAAAACTTCATAAATAATTACTAGCATACGAATACGTACCTTGATAATTTCATACAAACAAGTACCTAAACTATCAAGATGATGTAAGATTCTATTGAAATAGCTAAAAAGGCGGCCCATGCTGCCAATTTAGTTAATTCAAATCTGATAGCATCAACCTTTCATGATAAGTATGCCCCGAGCGTATCAGCAATGATTCAAGCAGCTGCTGATGTTACAATAACTACTTTAAAAGAATTTCATGATGCTGAAAAAACTGCTCTTTACTTAAAAAATCAGCAATTATCCGATACAATTCTTAAACTTTCAAATGATTTCTCGACTAAATCAAATCATGGTCAAACATGGTCTAGCTTGTTTAAAAACAGCGAGACAACCAAAATCAACGACGTCATATTGCTGCATAAAATTGCACAAGAAAATAAAATAAAAGATAGAATAGAAAATAATATTATTACTGAATCCGTTGATTTTAATTCCAAAAAATTAGATATTGTTTATGTTAATGAAGTATTAGATGTTCTTGGGCTTTCTCGAGATGAAAAAAACAAACTCGACAAAAAAAAATAATTACAAAACGACTATAAATATAAATATGTGTATGTTTAAACATATTGCTTTCTATAAGTAAGATTTTAACTTCAATAAGCTTTTAATCCAGGAATAAGTTGAATTATTTATACCATTATGCTTAATTTTTTTCTCAAAGAATGCAATGGTCAACTGTGTCAAATGCTTTAGACAAGTTTATAGATACTCCTAATGCATATTTACTTTTTTCAAAATCATCAGTCATTTGGTTGACTATCTCAATAATTGCATGCTCAGTTAAGTGATTTTTCTGAAATCCAAAATGTTTTGGGTAGAATAATTTGTTTTTGTAAAATATTCAAATAATGAAAGTAATGTTATAGATCGATACTTTGTAATGTCCGAATGATCATTGCATTGTAAATTAGGACTAATTTAGCTGTTTTAAGAGCATCAGGAAAAATACCAAACTTTAGTCAAAGCTTCATTATTATAAAATAGTGGTTTGATTAAGCTAGTTTTGTTAAAAATAACTATATTACTAGGTATTTCATCATGTTTAAGGGATTTTTTTTTTTTTTTAAAGAAGAATAGACTGTTTTTAATTCTTTATCGCTTAATTCATTATCATATAATATTTTGACATTGGAGGGTTTTAGGTAAATTTTAATAAATTGTTGAACTCTTTAGAGATTAAGTTTTGACTGAATATATCAGTGGGGAAGGCGGAATTTTCTCCTCCACCCCCTGCCTCAAACGTGAGAGTAACAACTTGACAAAATATTTTTTGTACTATATGCAACTAGACTAATATTAATCAATAAGTTTTTAAGTTTTGCAGTATAATCTTTCGGCGTTCAAAAATTATGACCATATAAAATTTGTGACCCACTCAAATTAAGGAGGGTGTGTGTGTAAACTTTATATGGTCATAATTTGCCAACACTAAAATATTTTACAATGAAATTTAAAATTTATCGATGAATGTAGTCTTGTTAAGAATAGTACAAGCTATATCAGTTGATGAAGGCAGCTTATATGATAATGCTAGATACTTGCCAAGCTTGGTTTTTTTTTTTTTTTTTTGTATTTATGTTTTTAGCCAAGTACTTATTATTGTTTCAATTTTCATATGACAAATAAATCGTTGCGTAGAAAGTTCTATATTATTCTAGCTAATGCCGAAAATATGCTTTTTGAAACCAGAATTTTGAAAATAGAAATATGATTGTTGTAATTGCTCGATACAAATAAAAACCTACTTTCATAGTTCCGTGAATAAAAGGGTTGGATCACGCTACAATGCTTACAATGCTAGAAAGATTCCTTAAAGTAAAAACATGTATACTAAAAGTAATGATCGATTTAAAAGAAGTTCTGAATATCTCCAAAGATGTAAATGCGATTATGAACGCCGTAACAATTTCTCTGCAACCGATTGAAAAACTTGGGAGAAATAATGCTACTCTACTTGACGCAGAAGGTGTAATGATATTCATCTTAGGTGATTTGGCGGAGAAAAATTTTTTTTATAGCTAACTGCTTCAATCTGTGCAGCAGAGAATTGAAGAACGCAGAAATGCCAATTTAATTGGACTAAAACAACCCAATTAGTTATAATCAGGAATCAAATATCAACTCCAAACTACTCTTACCGTCCAAACAGGCATTAAATGCAACCACCAAAAAAATGTATGCCAGGTTGTACATAGAGGATGCTAGCACTAGTTCATCAAATAATGAAATATTTGAAGTGAGCCGTGATAATGAAAGCATGGTTTCCGACCCGTCAATACCTCAACCTGTTGCTCCAAATTTATTAGAGAAAAGTATTTTGACGCTCGAACAAAAATTGGATGCGACTATTTGTAATGTCAAACAAGTAGAAAAAGCAGCTCTAGAAGACATTAGCAATTTAAAAAACGTCACAAGAAAAATCAAACTTTTTGAGGCAACTGGAAAACGTAGCGAAAGTTTAGAAAGAATATACTCCACATTAATGACCATCAAGCCAACATTAATTGAATCAGGAAGAGCTTTTCCTGCCGCGGGTCTATTTATGGGGAAAATTCGTTCACGATTAAGTGACAATTCGATTGATTGCTTATGTCTTTTAAAACAATATTTTATTTTAAATCGTAATATTGATTAGCGTGCTAAGATAAATATGTCAGAAACCGCTTGTTTTTTTATTAAAAATAATGCCGGGAAATCACGGGATAAATAAATTACACACCGGAAATCCCGGGATGCTAAACTTACGGGAAATGAGAAACCCTAGAATACACCATTTTACTAATTAAATGGCATTAGTAATGCACAACTTTAGGCATCAAAATAGTTTTGGGAAAATCTTCCTTTTATTCAAAAAGTTATCTTGTTTATTAAAATTGGTTTAAAGTTACCCCGGTTTACGGTAGCTTGAAAGCAGAAAACGCACAACAGACAAACACAACAAAAAAACGCAACTAAAACAAAGTAACAATTTGAAAACAACAAAATATTAAAAGTATTATAAATACAAACTTTAGGATTTCCTTTTTTTTTTTGTTTATTTTTTTATTTTTTTATTTATTCATTTTTTTCCTGTTATGTTTCTTTTTTCAAATTTACTTTAAAATCAACCTTATCCTTTCCTTTTAAACTCAATCCTTTCCTAGTTAGAGAGATCTCAGCTAATTAACAGAGGTCCCATTAAAGAAAAATATTGCGTTTTAAGAGAAAAGGTTTTTTTAAATAGATGTTTTTTTATAAATAGATGCTTTACAAATAAATGTCTTTTTATTCTATTAGGTTTTATTTTTTTATTATTTTACTTTAAAAATAAAAGTCTTTTTTTCTAATTGGTTTTATTTTTTTATTATTTCAGTGTTTACTGAGATATATGTTTTTAAACTTATTTATTACTAAGTTGCATGATCTTTTAACAGTTTTTTTTTTTTTGTGTGGATATTTTTATTTATTGTTTTTATTTTTAAAAACAAAACAATTTATCTGTTGATTCATACCGCTTCTCTCCACATTAGTTCCTTTATTCTGCCTCTCTTCTTATTTTTTCTATAGTATTTGGTCTATTTAAGCAATAAATATTAGAAAAAAAAAAGTCATAAAACTGCCTTAGTTTTTCAAAGAATTCTATGTTATACTTTTTTTCTATTGCAATACCCTTTTTCGGATCACTTTAACAAAAAAAGTTCTATTGTTTATAGATTATTGTTGAATCATATGAGCAAACTATATCGAAAAACAAAAAATACCTAGAATTAAAAAATCATGTGTACCCAAAAGCGACAACAAACAGATATAGTTTATATATTCAAATTGGTTTATATTCAATAAATTAAACTCTTGAAATACACGAAATAACTAACGATATTGTATATTGTTATTGTATATTGTATTAAGAATATTCTTTTTAATATAATTTCATGAAAAGGTTAAGAAAAAAGGAATGTTATAAACGCAGTTTTCTTAAGAAAATAAAATTGTTTCGAAGTTTCTGTTCTTACATAATACAATTGAAGTTCAAGTTTATAAACCTTTGTATGAGTTTATATACTTTTAAATTATTAATAAACTTCATTGAGTTTTTAATCAATAGATATAAGTTTACGATTTGTTAAAAAACGGAAGAAATAAATCACCATTGCTTGTGATGCTTTAATTTTGATTTTTGGAACACAAAAATGTGACATATATTAATTCAACCTTAGATATTGACTTTTTTTTAAAATATAAAAAATGGGTTATATATTACAAAAAATTTTTTATGTTAATGGTGCAGCCCCTCTGCCAATTGGAATATGTCTTATTGTATTTTTTCTTAACGTAAGTTTTTTCATGTTTATTACGTTTTTCTGTATGTAGATTTTTTTTTAATAGATAAGCATATATATATATATATATATATATATATATATATATATATATATATATATATATATATGTATATACACTTACTAATGTACTATTTAGTATAAAGCATTTACTGTTATAATTTTTTTTGTTACCGTAACAACTAAGTTTATACTTATTTTTACCTTTTCGTTTTAATGTTTTTTATTTATACAAAATTAAATCTAATACTTTAATATCAGCGTTTTTTATATTTATTTTATTTAAAGTTGTTTAATTATTTAAAGTAATATTTAAAATATCATTTTGTTTATATATATAATTATATATATATAAATATATATATATATATATATATATATATATATATATATATATATATATACATAAATATATTTATATATATATATATACATAAAGATGTATATACATATATATATATATATATATATATATATAATATATATATATATACATAAATATATTTATATATATATATACATAAAGATGTATATACATATATATATATATATATATATATATATATATATATATATATATATATATATATACATAAATATATTTATATATATATATACATAAAGATGTATATACATATATATATATATATATATATATATATATATATATATATATATATATTTATAGTATATATATAAATATTTAAATAAACAAAAAAATATTCTTATATAAAAAAACCAAATAAAAATATTCAAAAAGTGTACGAATAAATACACACTAAGTATATTGTTTATTAAATTGATATTTATTTTATATATTTTCAATTTTATTTGTAAATGATTTTTATAAGTTCTTTAACATCTGTTTTAAAAGAATGATTTGGATTTTGTTGAACAAGACAAAAAATAATTATTTTTTTAGACCTAGTGACAACATGTAAATCATTTCAAAACTTTTCTCTTTTATCACGTTTTTTACTGAGAATAAATTTTTTGTTTTTTTAAGTATAATACAATTTTGTTTTTGTATCAAAAACCTATTGTAATATTTATAACTTATTGTTATATTTATAACTTTTTGTTTAATTTATAAGCCTATAATGATATGCCTAATAGTATAATTATAATTTATATTAATATGCTTTGAAATCTCAAATTAAACGTGTATGAGCCACCGTATGGAAGTAAAAAATAAAGGTAAAAAATGAAAGTTAAAAGTATTCAACTCTTCACGGTTTAAAATTTAACACCTAAAAATCTCAATTTATTAATATATGTTATATATGCACTTGTTTATAAAGACAAAATATTCACATCATTTTATTAATTTTTATTTATCATCATTTATTAATTGGAAAAATTACATCTAAAGTATTCACAGTTAGGATTAAAAAAATATAGAAAATACTTTTGTATAAATAAATTTGTTCTAAACATACTTTCAAATGCAATTTATGATTGTCTTAAAGAATTAAACTCTCCTTTCATAAATATGCATAAGATAAAAAAAAAGGAGGAGTCACAAAATGTTTCCTCCTTCATCTATCCGATTCGCTTCTTTAGAAAAGTCTCTTTGAAATGTTTGGGATACAAATAAGGCTTATTAAAGTATCATAGCATTTACTGCCCTGCAAATAATCACCAATGTTTCACGCTTTACACTAGTACCCGTAGATGTTTGCCGCTCATCCTTTTTTTAGCAACTACATTTTGAAGTACTTAAACTATTGCTCTTCCTGTTTTGTTAGCATTTTAAATTTTGTTAGAATAAGACTAGAAACTTTACGATTTAAATTTGAACATTGTTGAGTTTATATTGTTAACGTTGTGCAAAACTTCATATCGATTGAAAAGTGAAATTTGTCTGATCAATGTACATTATGATTTCTGAATCTAGAAACACTGTTTTCGATTCAGAAATAAAATGAAATGAATGAACTCTTTATCAAGTTTTTTTTTAAACTATTTTTTAAATGAATGGTGTTATGCAACACCGTGTTAACGTGATAACATAAACAACTAATTAAGATAATTGATTTTATGCGTTGAATGTTTTGTAGCTATATATATATATATATATATATATATATATATATATATATATATATATATATATATATATATATATATATATATATATATATATATATGTATATATATATTTATATATATATATACATATATATATATATATATATATATATATATATATATATATATATATATATATATATATATATATATATATATATATGTATATATATATATATATATATATATATATATATATATATATATATATATATATATATATATATATATATATATATATATATATATATATTTATATTTATATATATATATGCATACAATGACGTGGGAAAAAAGTGCTAAGGCAGCCAAAATCCGAATTTGAAAATGGAAAAAACAGACATTTTTCGAAAGTGAGGAGGAAATATATATCTTCTCTTCTATTACTGATGAAAGTGATATTGTAATAAAAACTCTAAATCCAACTTGATTGGCTGGAAGGTGGAAATCTCTTTATGCAATTAATCAAGTTTTATAGGTCAAAAGAAAATATTTTTATTCAGCTTGAAATTTTGTTGCTTAACTGTAAAAAACATTAGATATTTTTTAAAAATTCCTTAAGGAGAGTTAACTATTGTTGCAGTATTATAAGTCTATTTTGTCGTCTTTTATTTAAAATATGTACATCATACATGGTAATAAATCAGTTAGGCGGTTTAAAATATTATAAACCGCTTAACTGATTTAATACTATGTATGATGTACATTTTTTTAAATAAAAGACGGCAAAATGGACTTATAATATTTTATATAAAAATCTAATTATTTAATTAAATTTTTATATAAAATATGACATAAGATATTTTATAAAAAAATCTAATTATTTAAATAGATTTTTTTATAAAAAAATCTAATTAAATAATTAGATTTTTTTATAAAAGATTTTTGTTTTAACTCATTTTTGAAAAACGCTGAATAACATATTTTAGTAAAAAAGTAATGCCATGTTAAATGATCCAGAAAAAATTAAATATTTAAATAACATGTTTTAGATTTTGTTATTTTTTAATCAATAAAGAGGACTTAACAAAATAAGAATTCCATGAAAATTTTAGCCTCTTACTTAAAAAAGTTACTGAAATATGGCCATATTAGATTTTTAGCAGATATCAGCCCTCTTTTGCCCATTCAGTACTTGGGCAGTTTGTTTAGAGCAGGGACGTGGTGGCACCTGAAAAGTAAGTACGAATTTACAGAAGAGGGGCCCGGTGAAGTATTTATAACGAGAGATAAATAAGCGATCAAGGAAAATTATATTTATACTAAAAAAAGTTTTATATAGATACAAAATATTACGTAACTCATTTGTATCAGCATAGTTTTTTATTATGTCTGAATGCGTCAAATTCCACATTTTCTTGTACTGTTTATCTTGAGTAGAACTGCAACGGAGGAGAATATAGCATCTAACATAGTCTTCTGCATTTAATTGTAATGGTGAGGAAAGAAGGCAAAGTTTTGTATCCTTCTCAGCAGCCTTTCTGATGATCTCCACAAAATCAACCATTTCAGTAGAGAGTTCATTTAAACTGATACCAATTTTGAATTTTTCAAGCACTGATTGAATTTCTTCTGGTGAATTAGAATTTTAAAAATTATGAAACTTATGACTGATATCTTCACTCATATTGAAAATAATTACTGATCATAGTGAAAATTATGACTGATATCTTCATTCATATTCTTCAATAAAAAGGTGTCTAAGCTTACTAAAATTTTCCGTTGCGAAGAAAATTTGTCAACAAAAACTGCAATTGCTGAATCTACTGCAGTATAAAACACTTCTGCTAGCCACTGATCTTTAGCCTGAGTAAGCCGCTCATCTTCTGTTTCACCGAAGTCCAGTCGTTTCTTTCTGAGAGTTCTTTTCTTAACAAATGTTTGCTGTTCAAACTGAGCTTCAGTTGCAATTTTGACAGCATATAAAATAGCATTTTGGCCAGCACTGTCCCTTAGAACTTGAAGCTTTTCCAGTGGTACATCGACAGACATTATATATCCTTGAAAAATTTTATTTAGGGACCCAAGATAGTAAAAATTTCTTTGAAGAGACTCTCAAATAGAAGATAGTAAAAATTTCTTTGTATGGCACTCAAACGAACATTGTGGGTAGCAGCCAGTTTAAGAGACAGATTCACATCCTCAAGAAGATATTTGCACTTCTTAAATATATTATTTCGTTTCCTTGAGTTTCTGTAATGAAAAGTCTTTAATTTCTGCACATCACCAGGCTTGTTTTCTGTTACAAAAAGATTAACAGAAACAGCAAAAGATTTTGCACAAGCTTTCATAACCAGATTTGTTCAATGAGATCCACAATAAATATACTATTGCCATGGGAGAACACTGCTTCAAATGTGTTACAACTCCTTTGTTTATTACTTGCATATTGCTCGCACCATCATAAGGCATACCCACACACTTTTGAATATCTACGTTATTTAATTTGAGTTCAGATTTTTTTTACTTATTCCTTTACCAGCAGTTGTGTCTCTTTCAACCATTGAAATCAGATGTTCTTTTACAACGGCCTCTTCTGCAGCAAGCGTGACATAACGTAATACAATAGAAGTTTACTCACAGAGTGTAATATTAGTGGTGCCATCAGCTGAGAGTGAAAAGAATACTGAATTATTTACCTCTACTGAAATATCCTTTTTGACCATCTGAGTCATAGTATGAATTAGCTTGTTTTGTGTATAATAAGAAAGAAACGCAATTCTAGCACCACTTCCAGCAGATTGTTTTTGAGTACTGCGAATATTTGAAAGTTTTTCATTCAGCACCTCATCATACTGACTGAGTAAATTTAACAAATTTAGAAATTTACCCGCACCACAATGAAAGACTTCACTTTTTTCAGAGTCATAGTAAAAGTTGGCTTCCTCATTTCCACGTAAAGAAATACTCTCTACAATTAAATACCGAATAGCATCAATAACTTGTATTAGGTATTGATGTAGTTTCTCCACTTCTTTACGTTTTTTATTCAGATGTCTCATGGTTTCAATATTTAATATTTTCTCAATTGTGGAGTCTGATAATGCATGAACCATAGCTTCAGCAGCATTACGATGGTTTTTCTGGGTGCAATGCTTTGTTATGATGTGACTTAAGTTTGACCAATTATCAAACCATCACGTAAAGAACTTGTGTCCTCTCTTGACCCAAAGCATAAACAAACAATGCAAAAAATGTTGTCTAGTGATAGAGCCAAGACCTTTTCTGCACAACTTGAATGTCTTTAACTTAAACTGATTCAGTGTAATACTTAGATATCCTCGAATGATTTAGGAGTTGATTAGGCCCTAATAAAATAAATTGCTTTTTTATCAATCATCTTTTCATTTTTCAGCTCTAGAAATTTAGCTGGATCATTTTCATTGACATTTACAAAGTTGCCTGATTGTTTCTGAATAATCTTTTCTGCTAGAGTTAGGTCTGCCGCTGCAGTTACAGGCACTTCATAATTACCCATTTCTACAGTCACTCTCTCAATTTCAGTAACGTTTCGGTTTCTGAATGTTTCCGAATATTGTAGTTTTGCTCCTTTGTCTGCTGCAATTATGACATCTTGATTATTTTTTTGTTTCTTGTACAGATGATTGGTCACTAATTTCTGTTATTGGCTCTGTTTCAATAATAGGCTTACTTGTGATAATCACAATAGATGTTAATGTTAATTCTGCATTCTCTGTTACTGTAAAAGATGTCCCAGCTTTTCTCTGTATTTGTGGCACTTGCACTGACACGAGACCTGCCGTTAACTTTGATTGTTTTGGATCATTGCGAGCTGCTTTTAATTCATATCGTCGTTTTTGAGCTTTTTTTTCTGCACCAGATTTGTATTTCCATGTTGCCTCTTTCTTTTTTTTCCCTTCATTTCACCTGTAACATAAATAAATATAAAGTTAAAAATACGTCCTATGATGAAACCAGGGAATTGATTTCTTTCGTTTGAGATTACTATCGGTCAATGGAATTTATAAATAGTAGTACTATTTACAAAATCCATGGACCGATAGGGAGTGGAATGGAGCATATTGAGTAGTAGTAAATGAAAGTAATAACAAAAATTCATTAAACACAAAATTTTATTTATCAAACATATATTAAGCATATTTATCATTGCAAAGCAAATAAATTCATGCATTTTATACATTTATTTTTTTGAACTTTTCCATAACAATTTTCTCTTTTTTCTGTTGATGGAATGGTTAATTTCATCAGATAAAGAGGAGGCATCGTTTAATCGTTCGTCACAACAATGCTTGTTTTTGGTATTCTTTTCGTTTAGCAATACGTCTGCCTCTATCTTCTTCTGTTTCAGCAGCCCTTGCCTTAACAAATCGTTCTCTTCATTTTTTTAGCCTAGATGCTCGTTGTTCAGCTGATTTATTTGCTCTAGCTCGAAATTTCCGTTCTCTTTTTCGAGCAAGACAAGCTAATCGATCAACTTTAGTTTCTAGCTTTCTTTTTAATATTTCTTCTTTATATTTCTTTAGCTTTATACTTCTTTATACTTCTTTAGCTTTCTTCTTTATATTTCTACGTTGATAAGATATTTTTTTTTACTTATTTGCTTAAAAACTTTATTTATTATTTTTAATTGCTATTTATAAGTAAATTATTAAAGCATTACTTACTTTTTTACAGTATAAAATCTATCAATTTCAGGTCAACAACGTTTTTCGTTGTTATTATTCAACAGCGATTTTATTTATTTACGCTAGACAAAGTTTTTTGTTTTTTTGTTTGTTTTCATTACTTTTCTTAACGATTTCTTTTATTTACGCTAAAATAAAGTTTAGCGTATTTCTTTTATCATTACCGCTGACCTAATGTTTGCTTTGTGAGAACACTAAACAAACAAACAAACCGACGTGAAAGCAAGTTAAATAAAATGTTGTAAAAAATGCCCTCATAGAAACTTATAGAACTTAAATAAATTTTTTCTCTTTGTGGATTGGGGACCCAGTTTCTTTTTGGGCGCCCAGTTTCCTGAGCTAGAATCAGGGCCCAGTACAAATCCTCGTACCCTCGTACTGGGCCACCACGTCCCTGATTTAGAGATTCTAAGTCAGATAAAAATATTCGTTTTCTTTTTTACTAAAATATTTGTACCTAGCTATTTTATGAAATGAGAAACCCATAAATCAGACACAGCATATCATTAAAGTTTTTATTGCTTATTAAATTTTATTGTATCAATTTAAATAATTTTATATAAATATTTAAATACCCTATTTTAATGCTCAAGAAACATCAAGTGGTTTAAAAGTTAAAAATGTAAAAAAATAAAAAATTGTCTCATTTTATATTATATTATTTTTCATAAAGTAAAGAAGTTTTCACATGCAAATGTACCTATATGCAAAGTTCACTAACCCAAAAGCATAAACTTATGTTTTCATTTTACATACTTTATTATTTTCCTTCCTTTAGTAACTGAAATATATAAAAAAACTATATTGAGATTATTCAGTATTAATAAATATGAATAAAATTAATACTAAGATAAACATAAACCAAAAATAAATGCTAAAAGTGGCAAGGTTGAAGCACATGTTTGGACACTATTCGAGTGAATAAACTAGAAACCAACACTAATCTACTTTAAATAGCCAGAAAAAGACCGTGCACAAATTTTACAATAACATCTTACTTATTGTCAGATTCATGTATAATACCAATCCAATGAGACGTGTCATATTTAAGCAGAATAAATTCACCAATTTTTAATGTATTATTGTTAATTTGTTGCTTAGGTTGAGTTCTTTAAATTAAAAAAAAATCAAAAACAGCTATTTTTATCACCTGTTTGATTAAAACTAATGACATCTAAAGATTCTGGGTTAAATTGATGATAGCTCCAAAGTTAAGGAACCGTCCAATATTGCTGGAAACAATTTTTGTCTGACTGTCATTATTTCTTTTTTAATCTTGAGAAAAATAATCCCTTAAATATTGTCAGTGTAGAAGCCAAAAATTTCATTACAATACAATATTTGGTCATTAATGGGCCTTTGTAGGCTTGCATTTGCAGTTATTTTGCATTGCTACCAACACCATCATACGGTGGCTCACAATAACTTGTTACAAAAAATGTCCACCATGCTTCATTTCAAAACCATCTTTATGGAGAAAAATGTTAAGTTTTTTTTTGCTTTTATACTATGCATCAGAGCGGTCTAAAAAGACATAAAGAATCTTAGAAATGATTTCATTGTGATCAGGGGCAGATTCAAACTGTCTATAATGATAGAGGCGGGAGAGAGTAATTTTCAATTTTTGATTTGGTGGATCCTGACCATCTATTAAAATGGGTTCAGACCCCTATTTCAGGCAAGCTCACAAATAGTAATACATTTTTAGCAAATATTTCTCTGAATACCAATCTTATACTATATAACTATGAAATGACGTAATATATATATATATATATATATATATATATATATATATAAATATATATATATATATATATATATAAATATATATATATATCAATGCAAAGCAAATAAATTCATGCATTTTATACACGAACGGACGGACGTCCATAAGACGTCTTATGGACGACTAAATGAAACGGCACTCGTCCCTCCATTTTGGACATCTATAGACCTTCACAGACGTCTTAAATTAGACGAACGGAAGTTTATTTTGGACGTCCAATAGACGACTAAATAAAATGGCATTCGTCCGTCCATTTTGGACGTCTATAAACATCCATGGACGTCTGAAATATTTTTAAAAATATGTCTAACTAGATAGAGTTTTTTCTTATCGATAGAAACAGTTTTTCTTTTTGTTGATCTAAACTTTGAATCCATTATACTATATAAATGCCAAATCAAATAATACCACTTAGATTTGAGTTTTAACAATTTTAAATTGTTATGGGCACCAGGAAATGCCAAAAAGGGCAAAGACACTTTTGTGTACAAGAAGAGTTGTGAAAACAGCATCTTTAAAAAATGGAAATTACATTTATTTTGGCATAAAACAAGACATTGAAAATATATTGCAAGTTCAAGACTTCAACTCCACTAAAATTAATCTTATATGTAATGTAGATGGTCTACCACTCTTTGAATCCAGTGCCTACCAAGTTTGGCCTATACTTTGTCAATTTGAATATTTTAAACCGTTTGTTGTTGGATTGTATGGCGGTGAAATAAAGCCGTGTGCTTCTGAACTATTTGCAGATTTTGCAGAAGAGTTAAAAACTTGTAAACATAGTATACATTTTTTGGAAATGTTGTTAATGGGAAAGTTTTTAGGATAGACCAGTTTAATTTAAAATTATTATTTTTTTCTTTTAGTTGCCAAATATATTAAGACAGCATAGTCTCTTTTGAGTATTTTTTATGTTTAAAAGATTGTTTGTGATTGGCATAACGTTTTTTCCATATGCCCTTGGTTAAGCCAATATAATGTTTATCAGGGTTGTTTTGCGAGGAAACAATGCATTTGTAAATAACATTTTTTGATAAGCATTTGCCATTCATAGGGCAGTCAAATTTTTGCTTGCAGTTACAATTTTCAGTGTTTTTTTCTTTGAGAAATTCATTTTTATTAATCAATGCAAAATTATGGCCTTTTATAATTCTTTCAATGTTTTTTGTATATATGCTATAGCTTACTTTAATTGTAACTGCAAGCAAAAACTTGACTGCCCAATGAATGGCAAATGCTTATCAAAAAATATTATTTACAAATGTGGCAACTAAAAGAAAAAAATATTAATTTTAAATTAAACTGGTCTATCCTAAAAACTGCGCCTGCCTATAACAACATTTTCAAAAAATGTATATATATATATATATATATATATATATATATATATATATATATATATATATATATATATATATATATATATATATATATATATATATATATATATTCCGCCGTTTCGCGCAGAGCACATGTTGTTTTGTATATCTAACGCCTCTCTAATTTTTCTTTCAAACTTTTTATTTTATAAATTTAAAGTTCTTTTTTTTTCCCAAATAGAATTTTCTTTGAAAAAGGAAATGTAAAATCACATTCTCGCGGAATCTTTTCTACAATTCCATGAAAATAATGCAATTAAAATGGCTTTGACAAAAAAATCCTGCACTTAATCTAAAATCATTTTTAAAATACGTTGACGATAGTCATGCAAGAATTCCTAACATCAAACAAGCAAAACAGTTCAAAGATATTTTAAATCAACAACATCCTGCAATACAATACACAATTGAAGTTGAAAACGAAACAAAAACGCTTAACTTTCTTGATATAACCATTACAAATAACACGCTAGGAAAATATGAGTACAAAGTATATCGAAAAGAGGCAATCACTAACATTCAAATTAAACCGCATTCAAATCACGATCCAAATATTTTAACAGCTATATTTAAAGGTTTTCTCCACAGAGCTTACTCCATATGTAGTAAACATCATTTGCAAAACGAAATAAATTTTTTAATTGACATGTTTATTGAAAATGGGTATTATGAAAAGCTATTGAGGAATATTACACACCAATTCCATCAAAAAAGACAAAATAAAAACAAAATTCCATCAGAATGCAACAATCTTCCTGTAGTGTCTTTACCTTGGGTACCAGGCCTTTCACCAAAACTTCGAAAAATATTCCGGAAAGCAGGGTACAGAGCAGTATTTAAATCAAACCCAAATTTAAGATCTTTATTAACATCAAAAAACAAAACAAAACTACCAAGTAACAGCCAACCTGGAACGTATATAATAAAATGCAACTGCTCCAAAGTTTACATAGGTGAAACAAAAATGCAGGTAAGTACGCGGATGCATCAACATCAGAAGAGCATTAATGAAAACAAGCCTAATCAATCTGCATTAGCATTTCATAAAACCTTTTGCAAAGAAAATATTATTTGGGAAAAAACAAGAACGTTAAAGGTAGAAAATAAAAAGTTTGAAAGAAAAATTAGAGAGGCGTTAGAAATACAAAACAACATGTGCCCTTCGCGAAACGGCGGAATTAACCTTGATGAAGGCCAATATGTCAAAACTATGTTTTGGACGCCATTTTTAAAATTTAAAAATCAAAAGAAGCCATTCAACCGCTAACGTCAATAGTAACAATTTTATATAAACTATAACGATTAAAAATTATTGTAATATTTTAAAAGCTGATGATGCTGGTATCTATAACCCAGCGAAAATTTCTTATATAATAATATTATTTGTATTGAGAGAAACTGTATTTCTTGATGTTTTAAAATAATATATAATATACTCTCATACAAGATGTCATCTTTCAAATATATATATATATATATTTATATATATATATATATATATATATATATATATATATATATATATATACATATATATATATATATATATATATATATATATATATATGACAATATATATATATATATATATATATATATATATATATATATATATATATATATATATATATATATATATATATATTGTTATCCCAATTTTCTGTTATAAAGTTCGCATCTTATAAATTTAATAAATTTTATATTGTTTTTATAGAGCCTGTCTGACAGACTTCCTTATTTTTCAAACTGTAGCGTTGCAGAAAAAATGACAATTTTCTCTTTAACCTTAGCTATCTAGCTTGGCATTCTGCAACATGTCGTCATCATCATTATCATCATCATCATCATCATCATCATCATCATCATCATCATCATCATCATCATCATCATCATCATCATCATCATCATCATCATCATCATCATCATCATCATCATCATCATCATCATCATCATCATCATCATTATCATCATCATCATCATCATCATCATCATCATCATCATCATCATCATCATCATCATCATCATCATCATCATCATCATCACCATCACCACCATCACATCATTGTCTTTTGAAGATATTTAGTTTTTAAAGAAACATACAGTTCTTTAAAATTATATAAAATCAGGCCCTTTTGCATGTGTTATTTCGCTACTTTATAGTATCATGTACCCAAGGAACAAAAGCAGTTATTCAGCTTGTTGGATCAATTTTGATTGTTGTGGCAAGCATTTTTTAACATAATTATTTTTTTAACTGTAGTAAAGCTCTAAATTCTTATTTCAAGAGGAAACCCGAAAATAAAATTCTAACCCAATTTTGAAAAGAATACTGAATTTTATTATAAATTTCATCATTAATATATAAAAAACCAGGAGAAAAAGTTACCGCAAAGTTTTCTGCATCAAGTTGCATTTTCATCTTTTAGAGACTATCCTCGGTGGTTTAAAAAGATTTTACCTACTAGCTCAGCCGATTCGCTAACCCGAGAACCCACAATTTCTCTTGGAGGAGATTAAAATTAAAGTTCAAAATCTCATATTTTCTGTGAATTTAAAAAATTTAAAAACTAGAATGTTTAAGCCATACATATAAATCTGTTAAAACTAAATTTTTTAATTTTACTGTTAAATTATATCGCCTAAATGTGGTCTAGCTCCCCACTGTATGGGGCATCATTAATGAAGAAAGTAAAAAAGTTAAATAGTAAAAATCATTAAAAGCGTTTCAATTTACAATATTCTATGGTAAATATCAAGGTTTCTAATAATAAATATTATCAGTTTTCATAAGAAAATGTAGGTGAACAAGAAAAACTAACTAATTTAGGAACAGAATGCTTTTAGGATAATAAGAAAAATGACAATATTGGTAGTTAAGTTAAACATACATTGTTAAATGTAGGTAATGAAACATATGTTGATCTGATTATGAGCCATGCAAATACAATTCAAAAATATGATAGAAATGATTCGAAAAATTAATAAAATATTTTTTCTGCCACTGAAGAAAAATGATACTATCGACTGATAGAAAAAAACGATGGGGGAATTATGTAAGGAGTCTTTATTAATTTTTGAGATTTAACCTGTTGCAGTAGCCTACTACCAATGTTGAATAATTTTTATAAAGTAAGAAGTGGTATGCAAAAATAGTTAAATAGATATAGAGTCTACTATTACAAAAATATATTGACTTGTTATCAAATATAACATCAACTTGTGTTGCAATATGTGAAAAAGTTAAAGAATGATTATCGTCAATATGAAAATTAAATTAAAAGTTAAAAACATCAAACAAAAAAAGCTCTAATTTGTATTTTTAGATTATAGAAAAGAGATAATCAGAAAAATGGGAAAGATGTTAAAATAAAATAGTGAAATCATTTATGCTAAAAATAGTAAAACTGATTTGATTATTGTCAAATCAGTTTTACTATTTTGAGTACTATTGTATTGTATTGTATTTTTATTCTCTTTTTTTACAGCTAACTTATTTACTGCTAACTTATCACTCTTGGTTCCATTCTTTACTTCTCTAAATCTTTTATTTATCCTTGTATATAGAATACTGTTATTATAATCAAGCTGGTTCTTCTATTGAAGCCTTTTCTCTTTTAGACAAAGTTCAAAATTGTAGATTGTTAATCCTGCTTTAGCTACCAAGTTTAACCTCTGTCCTTATAAGTCTCTTTTCTACAAATATCCTTTTGAATTGTAGTAGTAGAAAATAGTAGTAGAAAAAGGCTGCAACAGATTTTCTCTGTATAACAAAAAGGTTTTATTATGTATTCTATTGTGTTCACGGAGGCAACCAGGCTAGCGAAATTGTTCTTGACATTTAAAAGACTTTTGATAAAGTCTGAAATGCTGGTTTTCTCCATAAGTTTGATGTTCATATATTGTATCTGGAAAAAATTATAAAAATACTGAATCATTCCTTTTGGATTGCATTATTTAAAGTTGTTCTTGATGGAAAAGATTCTCCTTCATTTTCAGTATTTTCTAGAGTACCACAAGGTCCCATCTTCTTGCTTTGAAATTAGGCTACTAATTAGATAATGCCTCATATTGTGCTCACTATTAATTCTACTTTTATAAATTTCTTTTATGTCCATTTCTAGAATACTGTTGTCTGCAATAAGTTTGGTTCCTCTAATGATGGTCTTTTTTTTTTGCACAAGATTCAAAAAATATATCATAAATCAAGGTTTCTAGTTGCTAATGATGATCCTCTTCCCGATTGCCACAAGATTGCATCTCCCTATCCAATCTATAAATATTACTACAAATATAAATATTACTAATGCTCAAGTTTTTAGTTATTACTTTAATTTCTATATTTAGCTTTTCAATGGAATGGCAATGTCAAACCTATCTTCATATTTACCACAACTTGTAAAAGTAAGAAGTTTGTTTTTTTATTAAAAAGTTGTTTTTTGTATAGTGAGCGCAGTTATAAATATGCCATACAAATAATATATATATATATATATATATATATATATATATATATATATATATATATATATATATATATATATATATATATATATATATATATATATATATATATATATGTATGTGTGTACATATATATATATATATATATATATATATATATATATATATATATATATATATATATATATATATATATATATATATATATATATATATATTTATATATATATATATATATATATATTTATATATATATATTTAATGCAAAAATGATTTTAATAATTGTAAACTATTTTTAAATTATTTTTTTAAATAGTTTTATTTTTTTATTTATTATGCCAATGAAAATGTTGATATTGATTGTTTGTTTAATATATTTTGAATTAAAATAATATTTTTTTTAATATTTTAACAAATTCACAAATTTTTTTAAATTTATGTTTTACAAAAGAGATATTTAAAATATGATGTCTATTCTAAAAAATCAAAATGTTATTTTTTAGAATAGACATCATATTTTAAATATCTCTTTATCATGAGTAGAGTACATAGTTGTATCATCAGCAATTATTGGTAAGATTATCAGAATTGATTTTGATAAGATTTTGTAACTGCAACTATTAGCCATCTTTTCTTTATTCAAACTGACATAGAAATACTTGTTTAAAAAAAGTTTATAATATACAAATGAAGTTACCAAGTTTAAACATTGAACTCATCTAAGTGAGTTCATTTTTTACCATTTTTTAGGGTGGTAGCTGTAAAGAATAACTGAATTAATTATGTTGGCTCAAAAGAGTTATAATCAAGTCTATAACAAAATACATAAAGTATATATAGTATAATATAAAACGTATATGTACACATAAATATATTGGTAATAAAATATATGTATATGTATATCACATTAACATAACATTCACCCTTTTCTTAAAAGTGTTCAGGTGTATTTATAAGTTGAGTTTTCCTGGTGCTTGAGAATTTTGTAAAGATCTATGAGGTAAAATGTTAGTTTGCTCTATAGGATTCAGACTGTTTTCTAGTTCCTTTTCAGAGATTAAAAGAATTTCATTGCTACCATTAGGGGTTAGGGGATAGTTATTGATGGCTGTTACTTCTAAATTGTTGTTTGATGTTTGTATTATAGGACTTGTTCCAATGGGAGCCAGCTGTTTAGTAGACACTGCAGCACATGCAGTGTCTACTAAACAGCTGGCTCATGTCCACTAGGAAATCTCACATAAGCATAATGAGGATTTGCTTCAATAAGCTGATCTTCGTTTACTAAATCTTCATATTTACTTTCCATCGCATTTCTTTTGTACAGGTCATGGGTTGACAAGCCATGAAGGAATTGAGGACCCAGATGATGATCTTTGTTGAAAATCGAAAAGACGTTCATGTGGACTACAATTAATAGAAGTACATAATAGAGATCTTGTAGTATGAAGTGCATCAGATAGCAAATAATGCATGATATAGGCAGATTTTGAGATTTCATAGTGAGTAAAATTGACTTTCAAATAATTCCATTGTATCGTTCAACTTACCCATTTTGGTTCGAGTTGTAAGGGGTTGTTCTGCTAGTTGCAATACCTTTTGATAAGAATCAGTGCTTTAATTCGAAAGATATTAATGAGGATTCGCAATCAGAATGAACATAATAATGCATACCAAAAATGGAAAAAAACCCAGCTAAACAGTTTATTGTTGTCTGAGTTGTCATATCTTTCGCAGGATAAGCAAGGGGAAACTAGAGCATTTGTCTTCAATTGTTAGCATATATTGTTCAGGGGTTGAAGAAAGTAATCGACCTTTGAAGTTAATAGATATATGTTCGAATGGCTGAGTTGCTTTAATTAGGTGCACATCATTTGGGCGATAGTACTTGGGTTTTATTTTTTTACTTATTCTACAATCTTTACATATTTGTTTTACATCTTAGATAGAAAGGTATGGTCAGTTGGGAGTATTGATTTGAATTTTGTTGGGCCACATCTAGAGATCTAGCTTGGTTAAAGGCTGATGAAAGGTCTAATGTCTTGTTTTCTAGTAATTGTTGGCATATAATGTTGGAAAGTAAGCCATTTATAAATGCATCACAAATCATTTCAGATTTATATTGCTGAGTACTTACAGCAGTGAACTTACAGTCCTTAGATAAATTTTTAAGTTAATTTAGGATTTGATCTATCGATTCACTCGGTTTCTGTTGGCTGTCGGTTCGGTGTTGACAAAATGTGTCTGGCAAATATTTTATTCTTTGGTTTTATTTAAATAGAGTCGAGAATACTTGTTACTGGTTCTAACTCATCACACTCTGATATGGATTCACAGACTTTCAATATGGTTTCAATAAGGTTCAATATGGTTTATTAGGAAAATAAGATTAGTGGAGTTATCATCAACTGTACTTACAAAATTGTATATGTTCTTAATCAATGATTGCATGTTTTTGCTGCATCTGGTGAGTTCAGATCTATACAAGGTCTATCAGGTTTCATGAGTTGCTCCATCTTTCTTTTATTTCATGGTAATATTATAGCTCTTTTGATTGTAAAGAAAAACCAAATTAACTATGTTATTTTGTTATAGACTAGTATAATTACAGCTCTTTTGAGCCAACATAACTAATTTGATATAAATTTCATATACATATAACTCCTACCAATATATTTCAAAGAAAATTTGATAGTTTTAGTGTATATAAAGAACATACAAACGTTATAAAGCTTGCTTTAAAAGGGTGCGTAACCGGTTTTAAATATGGCAAACTTAATATGAATAGTTATCATTTTAAATTTTGCTTTAAATTAAATAGTCTTAGTTATATGACTTAAAGTAGATGTTATCAGAAGAAAATTTAAAAGACATTAATTTGGTTATTAGACAAAATTATTAAACTTGAAAATAAAAATGCGAAAATGGTTGCATATAGAAAACATTTACAAAAAAGCCAAAAAGTTAGCCACTCAAAAATAAATAGGATAATAAAGGAAAATAGTTGTAATCATTATCATTAGTATTTATATTTTGGAAATTTAATAAGTTTAAATAATCAAAAGTTGTAAGCTAGAGAAAATTACTATAGATAAATGAAATGTATTGAAAAAAGGTTTATTGAATGAAACTTATTGATCAAAGGGATTGAATCAAGTAAGCAGAAAGGATTGAATCAAATAAGCAGAAAGGATTGAATCAAATAAGCAGAAAGGATTGAATCAAATAAGCAGAAAGGATTGAATCAAATAAGCAGAAAGAATTGAATCAAATAAGCATAAAGGCAAAAGAAACAAAAAAATATCAAGTATAAAAAAAATTTTTCCTCATTATTTTAGAGTATTTGCTTGTTGACTAAAATTATTTATTTGTTATCTAAGAGTATTTACTTGTTATTTGAGAGAGTTTGTTGATCTTTTTTTTTTTTCCTTTTTTTTTTCTTATTAACTTTTGTGGTAATTAAATGTTTAGTATTTTTTATTTTGGGTTATTATTAGTATAAAATTATCCAGTATACTAAGTTTAGATTCACTTATTATTATTACTTCTATATATATTGATATAATATTAGTGTGTGTTCTTGTATTAATTATTATTATTATTTTTCTGTCACTGCTTTTTTTATTTTGTTATTATGATTATCCACTTAATTATCATCAACTTAATTGTTAATAATATGTACTATGTGTAATAGCTATTGAATTTATCTTTTAAAACTTACTATTATTTTACTATAGTTTACAAACTATATTTTGTCCAATTCAAGATTCCAGTTTTTTTACTACCTTGCATCCAATTTTAATTTTCTGATTTACTCACTCCTATTAACTTGTTATGCCAGACTCTTCTGATTGATACGGTTTTAACTGTTTATCTAGAAATATGCCATTTGGCTCTCTTTCTGACTTAGATTATCAAAAATAATCTACGATTTCTAGATGATAGATCTAAGATGTTCTAATCTTAGACCAACATTATCAAATAAGAATGCTATTTTAATATCATCTTGACTCTACATATGATCAAAGAAATACAATTTTTGATCTTATTTATTTACACAGTTCAATTAGTTGTAAATACTATAGATACATTACAGATTTCAATAAAAAAATAACTCAAATAATCTTTCTACTAATCTCAACATTGCTTTCATATTTTATTGCCATTTCACATTGATGATCTCTGCAGTTTTATTAGCACTCTTAATGCATTACCTGTGGCAATAGTTATTACTGAACCCAATTTATATGTAAAGAATACAAACATAACAAATATATCTATAAATGGTTTTAACATTAGGCATTCACTAGTATTTATTAAACTCCACTATTAGATAAGCTAAATAGTAAAAAAAAGTATTCTCCCCTTGGGAGATTTTAATATGGATCTTCTAAGATATATTGAATCAAATCTTATTTCTATTTACCTTGACTTACTAAACTCTTTTCCTTTACACTCTTCTATAATTTTATTTACACGCATTGCAGCTAAATCGCAGGTCTAAGATTAAGCTGTTTATCAATTAGTGTCTATACTTATTGATAACATATTTATAAATTTCCATTCACCTGACCAAATCTCTGGCAATCTCACTATATCAATACCTGATCATAAAGCGATATTGTTTTGCATTTCTTGAAAAATTAATTACCCAAAAAAATCTTCCAGACTATGCTTCAAGAACTTTGACAAAACTGCATTAATTGCTAACACCTACTGGGATTTCTTTATTAAAAAAGATAATAATATAAATCAGTTCAGCAATTTTCTTTAAAAAAATATTTGAAGAAATCTTAGACCAGCATACTTCATACAAAAAATTAACAAAGCAGCAAATCAAACTTAATGCAAAACCATGAATCACAAGTGGTATACTTTGATCTACTTCCATTAAAAACAGACTCTATAAAAAATATGCAAAATGTAACAAAATTAGTACTAAAAATAAATTGTTTAAAAAAATTAAAGTTTATAGAAATAGAATCAGCAATCTATTAAAACTTAGTAAAAAATCTTATTACATAGCCTTTTTTAGTAAAAAACATAAACAATATTAAGAATAATTGCTAACTCGTTTTTTATTGATCCTGTCAAATGAAATATCTAATTTCAATAAAACCACTCTAAGAACTGGCAAAAGCTTTGGTCCTTATAGCCTTCCTACATTCCTTCTTAAATTTATTCCAGATTTTATTTTGAAGTCCTTCAGTATTACTATGAATAACTCATTTAAAAATCGTTCATTCTCAGATGCTTTCAAAGTTGCTAAAGTTACAACAATATTTAAAAAAAGATCTACAGTGAATATATCAATAACCTGACACATCTTCATTCTTTTTAACTTAAGCTAACCTTTTGAAAAAGCTATGCATAAGAGGCTCTATGCATTCTTGAATAAATGTAAATGTCCTTGATAAATGCCTTTAATAAATGTCTTTAATAAATGCCTTGAATAATTGTAAATGCCTTAATAAACACCAGTATAGATTTTGCACTAACCTCACCACAATTCACTCAATAATGTAATCACTGAGTAAATTAAAAAAGCTCTTGATGATAGAAACTTGGTATATGGTTTCTTTTTCGATCTAAAAAAAAATTTTAATACAGTTGATCACTCTATCCTACTCTAAAAACAAGAAAATAATGGAATCCTGCTTAGACTCTTCTACAGCTTGTGGTCCAGACAACATACCTGTTATAGTCTTGCAAAAGCGTTCTCCAGAGCTGTTGTCTATACCTTCAAAATTATTTAACAAATGCTCATCAGAGTCTGCTGCTGAAAGCAGTATCTATTATCTCTATTTTCAAAAATCTCCCAAGAGACCTCACATTTAAAGTGGCATTGTTCGTGTGACGATATTACCATTTGCTGTTGTCTTGATTAGAAGCCAACACTCTCTGATTGCTTGGAAAGGACATTTGAGCTTTAAAAGGATCTCACTTTTGCAACAACATGAAGCTCTCAGGAGCTAGTGAACTTTAATCCAGACAGGTGAACTAATCCAAACTTTATTCCAACTCAATTTTTTCTGTTAATTGTTATCGCAACAATCTAGATCTTTCAATGCTTATAAACGGTAATGTACTTGATGAGTCATCTACCCTTCATCTTCTATGATTAACTCTTACTTCTGATCTTTCTTGAAAACCATATATCAAATCTATTTTAAAGTTAGCATCTGCTGAGGTTGCATCTCTTTATTGTGCTTGCCACTTTTCTACTTTAGATTTTATTCTTTATCTCTATAAATCTCAAACTCGTCCATATATGGAATATTGATGCCATATCTGGAACAGATCTTTGAATAATGCCCTTTTTCTTTAAGACAAGGTGCAAAAACTTATTGTAAACATAGTTGGGCATGCTATTTCAGCTAACCTTGAACTATTGTCACATTGTCATAATATTGCTTTTTTTTCTCTCTTTTTTATAAATACTATAATGGGCGCTACTTCTACTTAGCGCCTCTTGTGCCATCTACTAAAATTCACTCGCGTGGTACATCATTCAATTAAGTCTCATCCTTTTACTGTTATTTGGAATTCGCTTCTTTCATCTTGCTTTCCTAATTCATATAACTTGCAATCTTTCAAGTCGTCTGTCAATTGTTATCTTGCTATATAAACTTCATCTTTTCTGATCCAGTAACTTCTAACTCTAATATTGGTTGCTTGCAACCTTGTTGGAAGTGAAGTTGTTTAGAAAGAAAAAATAATGATCAGAGGAATTCCACTTAAATTGTTTACTTTCTATCTTAACAACATGTCACAGTTTTTTTCCATTAATGACTTAAAATCTTCAATTATTTACATTATTTCTTTCAATATTTTCAATATTTTTATTCAAATAAAATTTTCGAATTGTGCCCTTCAAGGCTCAGTATTAGAACCTCTACTTTTTCTTTTTTACATTAATGATCTCAATAACTTAATCAATTTTGCAGCTGTTGCTTATGATACTAGCTTGCTCAGTATCAACAAATCTTTAATAAAAAATAACAAACACATTAACAACAAATTTGTCTATCTAGCCCAGTGGCTTTGATTAAATAAACATTCTCATAACTGCAGCTCAAACTGAACTGGTAATATTCAAATCAAATAAATCAAAAAAATTTAAATTTTAGATTAAGAAAGAAAAAACTCAAAATTTCAATTCTGCTATCTCAATCAAATATCTTGGAGTTAAAACTGACTCTAACCTTTCGTTTTTATCCCCTCTTAAAATCTTAGCCTCAAAATTAAGCAGATAAAGTTGAATGCTGGCTTAAGTTTGCCATTATGTCAATCTGGAAACTTTTTGACTCTCATATACAAATGCTTGTGAAATATACAAATGCTTATACATATACATATACAAATGCTTGTGAAATACATATACAAATGCTTGTGAAAGTTTTTTCTCGTAACCAACAAATCAATAAACAGATAAATTAAATCAATAAACGATAATCTTTTCTCCTAACTAAAACTCTGCTATTTACAAATTTTTCCTCAATATATATACTCTATGCTTTTCCTAAAATGTCCTTCAAAACACCGTCATAAATCACCGCAAAAACATATTTACAATTATTATTGGTAAAAACTATTAAAGCTATTAAATCTCTAATGTCATTAAATGTTCTAGAACTTTCCAGAATTACACTCCTCCTTAATCCTTACGGATCATCCCAATAGCAATCAAAGTATTTCGAAGGCATGCGCCGTTTCCGACCACTCCGTCGCAAAAGCATGTCGATTTCTTGGGGTCTATCTTCAGCTTCGACATTTTCCTCGTTCGTCTCTAATACATCTTTAACTTGCTCTCCTTGATTTTTAGCGTTCTCTAGACCAGTTTCAGTATTCATCTCTATTTCCACATCAGGGATAATGCAGGACTGAGTATCATTTCGAGGTCTAACGTGTTTCACATGACGTGGAATGCCGTTCACTTCTACGATTTGTTTCGACGCACTCCGAGTTATCGTAGCTGGTTGCCACTTTGTATAGCACCTCGCATTTGGTGGTTTCAGCCAGACTTTATCGCCGATTCGAAACCTCTTGTTCGTGACATTTTGCGCAGGAAGATTCTCTTTTCCCAATCCTTTCACACCAATGGTATAACTGTATATTTTATCCATCGGACTTGCACCATTTTTGTCGGCTGAGACATTGTACCAATATAGTGCTTCCGGTATCGACATTTTCGATCGTTCTGCTATTCTCTTGATCGTACGGTGGTTTCTTTCTACAACTCCATTTCCTTCAGGATAATAAGCGGCTCTAAATCTAATTTGTACTCCCCAACTATCAAGGAAACTCCTTATCTCTTTAGTTTTAAATGTCGGCTCATTGTCAGTCAATATTTCAGACGGTGCTCCACGTTCACAAAAAATAAGACGGAGTATTCGGACTATGGCGAGACTTCTGTATGAGCTTGATAATTGTCGCCACAACGCGTATTTTGAAGGTCCGCAATCAATTAGACTCAAAAACTTGTCAGTGCCATAATGCGTGATGTCCATGGCCAATCTCTCCCAGTTTCCTTCAACATCCAATTTCCCTTTTTCCCACCGTATTGGCGCTGGATCTATTGACTGACATGGTTCGCAACTTTTTATCACATTTCGAACATCGTTTTCAGTAGCAGTCGGAATTGCTTTACGAACAAAGTTTAACGTTCGATTCACTCCGAAATGTCCAGTTTTTTGGTGTATATCGGAAATAGCTTTAGCCTTCGTAGCTACGATTCCCATACAACTGTTCCGACACTCTGGCACAGTCAGTTTGTTGAGCCATCTGCTGCGAACTCTTGTTAATGCGTCAGCCAAATTATCTTTGGAAGGAATGAGTTTTACCTCAACGCTAACATTGTATTCTTCAATTAGCTGTTGCAACACGCTCAGTCTTCTTCGAATCAGCATTTCAGCCGTCGCTTTTGATCTCAACCTTGATTTTCCTGTAAGGGCGTCAGAAACCCAGTGGAATATTGTCACGGAATCGGTAAAAACAGTCACTTTCTTCAGCTTCCACATCAGAGCCATATTCATTCCACGTATCACAGCGTCTAATTCTGCCATGTTTATATGAATATCAGACGTTTCTTTTCGCAGCCATGTTGCATCCTCCACAGTAGTTTCCCCAACTTGAATAAGAGCATCCATCGCTAAAGAACTGGCATCAACCCACACTTTTCCCTCATCACCACACACAGCCCAATCACCACAAGCAGGCTCGCAACGTTCCACCTCAGCAAATACTTTTTAAAGCACCCACTTAACGTTCTCATCACAAATTTCATCGTCCCAACCCTTCGTCAGACTGACAGCTTTCCTCTTCAAGAGACTACAAATCACTCGCAGCCAACCACACACGGGTAAATGTCCTACCAACTGTCCACAGATTGAAAACACAACTCTCCTGGTTAACTTTTGCGAGATAGCATCAACTCGATTCCCTCTGGATCACATCAGTTTGTTACCAACCTTGCGCACACACAATCCTAACACACGAACTCCATCATTACCAATCTGCTCACCTTCTTTACTTTCTAAACCATATTTAAAAAAATGTCTCTTTTGACATAATCAAGACTCACCACACTTTCGTCTACAAAAATGTCGTCAACATAAGCGGACGTTCCACTCTTCACTAATTCGTCTTGATCAATGACGGCACTCACAACGGATTTCATGATCATTGGCGCAACGTTCAATCCGAAACCAAGTCGTGTCAAACAATACCTTTTATTTCGAAACACCACTGTTTGGAAGGGCAAAAGAGATTTATCAATTTTTAGTTGAAGATAAGCCTTGAGTAAATCAATAATTGCTGGTTTGTTACCCATTCTTCTCCATTCTCTAAGCTTTTCGACACACACATCTGCATCCCTCGTGTATGTCTCAATGAAATCGTTAGCTTCTTTCCAGTCCAGAACAGGTCGGATTTTCCAATCAATCCAATCCTGTAGTTCGTTTTCATAGTCTGCTCTAGCGTGTTGTGGAATTCCGTACTGTGCCACTTTATTGCGCAATCGGTCGGGGCTTTCTCCATCTCTCCATTTCCATTTGACTCTCCATTCAACACCATTAAAAACTGCTTCGTGATCTTTCTTTTTTATTTCGATTTTCTTAACTTTGTCTTTGTTCAAAGCCGGTGCTCCACAGTAACTCAATCCGAACTTCGCTTTTCCCAAAGGAGAAATGGATACTCCTCCTAGTAATTTAATGGAACTCATTCCGAGCATCATATCAACTCCAAACGGTTGGAAGTCCACTAAAATAACTTCATCACGTGCTTTAATGCCATCAACCTCAAGAATCACAACCGCTGACCCAGTGCACTGATGAACTTTTCCTTCAAACGTTACTACCTTTTGAGAGTTTGAGTACCTACATTGACTTTTGGGCAGGAATATTTTATTCAAAATCGTCTTCGAACATCCTGTGTCCACTAAAGCTGTCGCAACCATACTGTTAACTTTTAAACGAATAACAGATAATGCGCTCATTCCACCGTTGTTCAGGAGCGAGGTAGCGCAGATTCCTCGCTCCTGCAATCGTTTCCCTGCAGCTTCCAGCATTTCGATGCAATGTGTCCTTCCTCACCACATTTAAAACATCTAACAGTCTTCGGTGACAAGTTCTTCGCAAGCAAACAATTCTTTGCAATGTGATTCAAACCTTTGCAGTTGTAACACACTAACGCGGTTTTTGTAGCATGGCGTCAAGATGCAGCGCCAACAGCGTCACTGTCAATCACATTTGCACAGTTCAAAGCAGCTCTCACTTTTGATGATAAAACTTCTGGCAAACCCACAACAAACGCCAAACGCACAGACTCCTCTGATAATTTAGCAAGATAGGCAAATCGTCTTAAATCAGCCAAAAACACGTCGGCTTTTTCTCCGTCACATAATTTTCGTTATGTAAACAGTTCATATGCAGTATAGGCATCTACAGAAAACGCAGCTAATAACACACACTCGACTTCCACAACATCTTATTTATCTTCCGCGGTTAAAGCATCGTACACTGCATAAGCAGCTTCTCTGAGAAGAGTCGGAAAAAGTAGTTCAAGCTTTAAGTTCTGAATTTCAGCAATGACTTTCGTTCGTTGAATCCAAACAGCAGCATCCGAAGTGCCATCATACGTTTCAAACATATCAAATAATCTCATACTTGGTTCCATGCCCAGTTAGCTTGTAGTTTTTTCTTATAATCAACAAATCAATAAACAGATAAATTAAATCAATAAACGATAATCTTTTCTCCTAACTAAAACTCTGCTATTTATAAAATTTTCCTCAATATATATACTCTATGCTTTTCCTAAAATATCCTTCAAAACACCGTCATAAATCACCGCAAAAACATATTTACAATTATTATTGGTAGAAACTATTAAAGCTATTAAATCTCTAACGTCATTAAATGTTCTAGAACTTTCCGGAATTACAGTTGACAATCCCAGAAGCAAGCTGTTACAAGGGTATCTCATCTTCAAAAGAAGGCATTAAACATAATGTATTTTCAGAATTACAAATGCAATCCTGATGTACTTTATTTGACCTCTAAGATTCTCAAGCTTGGTGATCTTGTTCCGTTCCTAAATTGCCAGTTTGTCTTGAATCAAGAACACAACAACTTACCTCTTACCTTCATCAACTTCTTCCAAACAACCTTTACTTTCTTCAATAAATAAACAATTTCTCTGCTGCTTATGGGCATATAATATTAAAGTATAAAACTTTCCTATGACCTAAAAGCTCTCCAGCCATGTTTTTAAAAGCAACTTATTCCACTCCATCCTAAATTATTACTGTTAATATATCCAAAAATTTGTGTATGTATATAAGTTTATTTGTGTGCGTGTGTGTGTGTGAAAAAATTACTTACAGTTGTATGCAAGTTGTACTGAGCCCCACTTACTTATAAAATGAATAATTCTGCTCCATCATTGATGCTGTCTATACATCACATTTACGCTTGACACTAACGACAATTTAGTAGAACAAAAATTAATGACTCTTACTTATCTCAACTATTGTTTATTGTTATTGTTTACTTTTACAACACTTTACTTGTCAGTTTTATAGAATTTTTTTACTTTAGGCTCTTTGTTTTCCACTGGAGATCTGTCCTTTTGCACTTGTATCTCACTCTGCTAAACTCTTTTTAACTTATTATTCATCTCTGAGGCGTTCACTGCTCGGTGCAGCTTCATTAGAATGCATTGCATTTACAAAATGTATTTATATATGTGTATTTCTAGTATTAATAGATTAGAATATTTTTTTTCATGATTATTGTTATAAATTTTATTTTTATTTGCATTATCATTGTTGTTATATTTATCACTTCCACTTTTATTCTTAATTCAGCTGTTTTGATATAATAATTGTCTACTATAATAATTGTATTTCATCATTATTAATGTTATTGTCATTAACTCCATAAAATTAGTAGATGTACTATTTGTAAATATCCCTAAAGCTTAGTAATTATTTCAGATATATATTGATTGATTGGTTTAAAAAGGACATAAAAATGTTACAAAACTTACTTTAGGAAAGAATAATAAATGTTATAAAAGTAGGAAGAAGAACATATATATGATATAAAAATTTTTTATAGAGATCGCTTTTTTTAAACTAAAAAAATTTAAAAGATTGGAGTTTGTATAGTGTCCTGATTTTATATTTGCATAAGATTGTGAAATGTTATTTTTGCATTTACTGTATCTACCTACTTAGTTCATTAAACTTTTTTTTTCTCCCACAATTAAATATATTTTTATATCTTTTTTTATGTTTAGGGATTTAATGTTAGTGAAGTAAATGCTGGTTTGTATTTTTATATTGGCTTCTATATTTTATTTTGTTTATATTTTTATTAATAGAATATTTACTAATTTCTTATATTTTAACATTGCATAATTTTAATAATTATAACCCACTTATAAAAATTGTTTAAGAAATATAGCTAAGCAAAAAGTGGAAAGTTATAAACTTTAAAAGCGATTAACTTTTACCATCAGATTTCCCATCATACCATCAGATTACCCATCATACCATTAGATTACCCATCATGCCATCAGATAACCCATCAGATCTTATATTGGACCCATACCATTGGATTCCCAAAAACTATGCACAAAGAGAAAAAAACTATGGTAAGTCTCAATTTCCATAATTTTCTTTTCTTTGTCTAGCTGTTGTTTCTGATCATAATTATGAAAATTATTCAACATTTTTTTATGAAACAAATTATCTTAAGAACCTTATATTTTAACAAGAAATTAGTGCAAAAGGTAAATGGTGCAGAGGTGATGGCTGCAAGTGCTGATGGGTGTAAAAGGTAATGAGTGCAAGAGGTCATGGATGCAAGAAGTGATGTTAAAACTTCTTCTCGGAATACTATATCTTTTATAATTTTTTTTAAAATAAGTTCACTTGCAACAAGGCTGCAAGCAACATTTAAGTTGACTGAAAACAAGGAAGAGAGCTAAAGAGCAAGAAAGCAATTGATAGAAGACTTTTAAAAAATGTAAGTGTCAGGATAGCATAAAGACAGAAGAGAATTCCAAATAAGTGATATTTTCAGAAAAACAGTAGATGAAAAGAAAAACTTGAGCACAAAGGAGCAGTTACAGTAGAAAGATGCAACTTACTTAAATGAGGTTCACAGGAAATTAAGTTTTGGTTGATGGAAGAAGTAGTGATAGCTAACTAAAACAGTGACCATGATAATATTTTTAGAAAAGAAAAAAAAAAAGCAATCTTATGATGATGGGATAAAGGTTCAAGCTTAACAGCTTATCCAATTTGTTTTTGAATCTTGTTTATAAGAGGTTTTTATTAAAAAAACCAGACTAAATATGAACAAGTTTTCCATACAAGAACAATTAGGGCAATCATAAAGAAAATAATCACGAGAATATGATGCAATAAAGAGAGGTATTCTTTGGAAATGCAGAAACATCAAATGCTAACTTTGTAATGCATTGTATATATGGTTTCCAAGAGAGGTCAGTAGCTTTTAGTAATTTTAGAAGATTTCAGAGTTAAGTTCACCTAACTTTTGCCTAGAAAAGAATATTCTACACGCTAGTAGGATATGAAGCAGGTTGTAGTGAGTTACCTGTTACCAAAGTTATCATAGTGATCCTAATCCTTTGCTGACTTGTCTTTTATATTTCATCACAAAAAATCTCTAAAGTGTTTTAAAAATCTTTAATAGCTATAATGCATTTGTTTTTATACATTATTAGTGTTTTGTGCATCTTGCATGAGATTTCAACTGCATATCCATGATATTTATATTAAAACACTTTCAAGTGTGTCTGCCATATCTCCTTGTTTAATAGAAAATAGTTATTACTATTTGTAACTACTTAACAAATTACTGTGATGTTTTTAACCATGATCTAGTCCTTTTATTATTATTATAAGATATTAGAGTTTTTAATTAACAAAGACTTGATACCTCACCTTGAATTCAAGTTCAAGTTTGCAATTCAAGTTGCAATTTGATAATGAGTATAGTTTTTGATCTTTTAAAGGCTGATTTTTTTACAATACCTAAATGGTTTTATTGAATAAAAAAGTGAATTAATAAAGATTTTAAATCAATTTTGGTTTTCCTTTGGCTATAAAATAGTTTTTTTTTAAAAATCTTAGCACAATAAGATCACAGCGAAAACCCAATTCCTTATTATTGTAAAGTTGCATTTTCTCCTACAAAATATATTCTCATTCAATTTGTTGTACATTTAAGTCACATCATTTTGCAGTAAATCATAATATTCAGTTAAGCTCATACATATTTCTACATACTTTTTCATATTTTAATTAATGTTCCTAAAACGCTTTCTTTTTTTTTCACTCTGCATCAAAACTTTAGATTTTTTTTCTCTCATTGTGTTATCTCAATTATATTAATTTGCATATCATAAATTCTTCTAGCCTGATATAAGGTTTTTTTTATAAATGGTTTTTAGTCTTTTTTCAAGTCAAGTCAATTAAAGAGATAAATAGTGATCAAAAGATCACTATTTATCTCTTTAATTGTCTTTTTATCTCTCACTTTTTGATCACTATTTATCTCTTCTCTTCTATTTAGCCTCTTCTCTTCTTGCATTTTATGCAAATTCACTTCTTTGAAGAAAATTTGCATAAAATAAACACTAATTATTTAGAGTAACTGACAATGACTATAGTTGAATAAACTATATTTTCCTCTGAAATTTCTACACTGCATTTTAGAAGGTACAGATAAATCATTAAAAGAGCTTTCTAAGCTGAAAGAGATATTAGAATATCTGGTGAGGGATATGAAAATCTAATTAGATTATGATCTTATAATTAAATTAATTAATGAGACTAACCTCAAGAATTTGTTTAAATTTTCGATCTCATAACTACTCTGGTTGATTATAACTGTCGTTTATAGTCCACCAGATTTCAGCGAACAGAAATGTCTATAAATCCTCTGTGTCCTGATATCTCTCTGTATTTTTTTAAAATTAGTTGCCTAAGATTTATATTATTATGTTTTTTTACAAATCAGGAAAGTATGCTGGAGTTGTTTCATCCTCACTATCCGTCAGCAGAATAGGAAGCAGGTGAATATCTATGTTATGTATTTTGATTTGCTTTATTCTTTATTTTTGTCTCGCGTAAAGTCTAAGCTTTTTCTGTTGTTTTTTTAACTTTTTAACTTTTAAAGTTTTAGCATTTTGGGTAAAACTCTGGTAAAAAATATTTTTTTTAAACAAAATAACTCCCAACAAGACTGTAAGGAATAACTTATTAAATTGGGACTGAATTAATTAAGTTAAACAAAAAAAAAAGAGGAGAAAGAGAAAAAAGAAAGTTCAAAAATTAAAATTAAAATATTAAAATTGTAAATTGTTTGAGTCAGGAAAACATAAAATGTGAGATTAAAAAATGTAAGATGGAAAATAAGTTGAAAAAAAGTTTTTTTGAAGGAAACGGCTACAATAAAAGAATGCGATTTAGCTGTATGATGAGTCATACAAAATTTGTTTTTGATCGATGAAACAGTGATGATAGCTTGCTTGAGCAGTGACCTTGTTACTATTTGTTAGAAAATAAGATTGAGGCTTAAGCTAAAAGTTTGAAATGTGTATTAGGACCTTGTTAATAAAAGAGAGGGTCTCATTAGAAAAAATAGAGCAAATATGACAATATTTTTAACAAGGGTAAATATGAGATTTATGTAGGAAAAAGATGAATTCAGGATTATGAAAATAGTGAGCACGTTACAGACAAAAACTCAGTAAGAGTGACAATCATTCTGAAATTCTTTTCGAAGAGTGCTGTCTACAGAGGATAAGAAAGTTATAGTATATTTTGCTTAGTGTATATCAGATGTTAGATATATCCAGGTTTTTTAAGCTAGAAAGAATGATTGGCTGTAAAAATAAAATTAACATTTTATTTTAGGATTTCAAATACTTATTCATTTTTATCTTAGTTGACTTGGTATGTGAATGTTTTCCATAAATGTTGTCTAAGTTAAGTAAATAAATGTAAAGTTTTAAAATTTTATATCAACAATTGAAACAACTTAATTGAAAAAGTAAATTACAAAAAAAATGAATTAAAATAATAATAGTAATATTTAACAAGTAAATAATAAAAAAAAAAAAGTTGTGACTCAATAATGTAACTCTGAAGCACAATGAAAAAAATATTGCAAATATTGCTAAAGTATTGAGAAACTAGTTCTAAAATAGTTAATAAAAATTGTTTTGCTTTTTGTTTGTAGTAAATTAGCACTAAAATCAAATAGAATATCATAAAGTGCAAACATAGTTGAGTAATTTAGTAGAAGATAGTTTTTTTTTAAACTATCTTCTACTAAAATACTCAACAGTTAGCATGAAGTAATTGACAAACTTTAAATTTAAACTTGTAAATGTAACTTTATTGTACTGACATAAAATAGTGAATGTTTCATTCTTTTAGTATAATATGGGGCTATCTGTGTGACAAATTCGGTAGAAAAAATTCACTTCTTTGGTCTGGATCTGGTCTTGCTGTTGCCACATTGTTATTCGGATTTACAATCAGCTACATATGGACAGTAGTTACTCGGTCATTTCAAGGATTGTTTATGGGTGAGAATCAGCTACAAAATATATATATATATATGTATATATATATATATATATATATATATATATATATATATATATATATATATATATATATACATACATATATATGTATATATATATATATTTATATATATATATATATGTATATATATATATATATATGTATGTATGTGTATATATATATGTATGTATGTGTATATATATATGTATGTTTGTATATATATATATATATAATATATATATATATATATATATATATAATTATATATATATAAATATATATATTGGATGTATATATATATATATATATATATATATATATATATATATATATATATATATATATATATATACATATATAAATATATATATTGAATGTATATATGTATATATATATATATATATATATATATATATATATATATATATACTGAATGTATATATATATATATATTTATATATATATATATATATATATATATATATATATATTGTATGTATATATATATATATATATATATATATATATATATATATATAAAGTTTAATATATTTTTTTATATATTATTATATATATTTTTATAACATATTTTGTACTTATATTTTAACATGCATGTGCTTATTACGTTTTTGTAAAAATACTATGTTACATACTATAAATATATATGTTACATACTATAAACATATTTGTTTAAAAAAAATACAGGTTGTTGAGATTTTTTTATTACTCAAATGATTAGTAAAAAAAAAAATGCTTACATAAAAACTGACAAGTGTGTAATAGGGAAGTTAAAGACCTTTTCTATTTTGTTAAGATTAATTTTATTTGCAGTTTTAGTAAAATCTTGTAATAACTTTAGAGTTAAGCAGAAAAATTCTGTTGTTCATCTACTAAACTGCCATTAATGTAAACCTGTACTTCATTTTTTTTCTGCCTAAGAGAATGAATGACAGATCTTCTCTTCAAGTTTTCTTGTGCCTCTCTGGTAGTGGCAACTTTCTTTGTTATCTCTTAATGAGTTTATAGCTCTGTTTAATGGTTCTGAAGCTGGCTGGTTGTAGATTTTTTAAACTCTGTGATAGGTCTAAAAGAATGATTCTATTAAAAGAAGTAAAATATCAGCGTATTAACAGTGTAATGTTTTGCAAAAAAGGTTGCTTTTGGTGTGTTTTGGTTTGGTAGTGCTTTTGGTGCGCATTTTGGAGACTGCAACATTATCCTTTTGCATTTTCAAAAACTCAAATATTTACATGTTTGGCCTGGGCAAATACTTACTCATCATATCACTTGCCATAAAATCAGTTTTAAATCTGCCATAAAATCAGTTTTAAATCCTTGGACTAATATTTTATGTGCATCCGTTCTGTAATAATATTTTATGTTTTTCCGTTAAGAACCTCTTTACTGATCTAACTTTACTTTTGATCTAATTGACAAAGCTTTTCTCTTTACCTCTTGGCCAAAACTTTTGTTATCGGTGACTTTAATGCTGAACACACTGAATGGTTTGACTCTAACACCACTGACCCTTCTTGCATTAAAGCTCATAACTTCTGTATACTCAAATAGACACCTTAGTGATTCTTTTTTCAGACAATCATGATCACTTTTCACTTCTTGATTTGTCTTTTGTCTCTGACCCAAGCTTTTTTTCAGTTTCTCCTTATTCTTCTTTAGGTGGTTTGGACCATGCAATATTCTCTAAATCTTTTATCTCATACCATATAGTTTCCACTGTTAATAAATGCACCTCCATCATAATCTCCTAGATCCAGGCTGGTATGGATGTTTTTATTCCTTCTTAACGGTTTTAAGTTAAGCCTCATTCTACCCCATGATTTTCACCTTCTTTCATTTACACCATATCTGCTATTTCTAATAGTAATTCTTTTTTTTATCTCCACAACTTGAGAACAAACTTTTTATTATTGTTGTTATAATTCACAAAAACTATGCAAAGCTCAAATGGAAACAATTTTATTAAAAAATAATAAATAAATTTTGAATAAAATATGTTACTACAGAATTTTTATTCATCATTTAAACATTATTAGTAATTTAAATTTACGTTATTTGGACATGCATTGCACAGAAAGAAAGAAAAGAATTTCTTAAAAACATAAGTGATATGCTACTAACCTATCATAAAAAAGAAAGTGATTTTAAGAAAATTTACCTGGTAATATAAATAGTATAAGTTAGTACCCTGTTTAGTGGCAAGCTGAGAATGTCAATGTCAACTTAAAACCTTTTTTACACTTGGTTTTTAAAGCACTAGTTTAAGATTTTTAGAAATTGTAACGTTTTTTTGACAAATTTGATAAAATCAATTGTTTTGAGAATTCTAATAACCAATTTGCTAGGCCCTTGAAAATTAGAAGCCCAAGACAATTGTCTTTTTTGTCCTTGCAAAAGTCTGCCATCTGCTCAAGGAAACCATATATACAATCCATTGCAAAGTTAACATCTGCAAAGGTTGCTTCTCTTTATTGTGCTCACTATTTCATTTCTCCTGATTCTGTTTTCTACTTCTACATATCTCTTATTTGCTCTTGTATGAAATACTATTGTCATATTTGGGCAGGTTCATTTAATGATATTCTTTAACTAGTAGCTATTTATTGCTCAGTAAGTTGGTTTAAAAAAATTATAGTGTCTGTATAATATATTGATGGCTACAACATATTTTTGTTAAATAATCAGATCTTTGAGTTATGAAAAGACAGAAAAATTAAAAATTAATTAAAAATTTTGATATATAGATATATTTGATAGATATATTTTGTTGTAACATAAAATAAAAAAGTTGGTAGCAAAAAACCCAAACAGAAGATTCTCTTTTTTTAAAAAAAATCTTCTTAAAATCACGATCGCTTGTCCAAATTTAAATAAGATTTAAAAAAATTAGGTTGTTTAGGTGAAATGAACATCATTGTTTGATAATATGATCTATTCAGATTACTTATTGGCAATTTTTCTTAATTATAAGCTTTTTCTTGGTTGGTATTTTTTGTGAAAACTGATAGAAATATTGTATTTTGACAACTGTATATAGTTAATAACTTTTTCTAAAAATTAATAGAGATTTTGTGTTTTGACAATTATATTAAATTAATATGTACTAGAACAGATTAGAGCAAGGGTCTATAGTAGATTAAGGCACTTTTTCAAAAGTTAATGCTGTTAAGCAGAGTTGATCTAAAGACTCCAAAAATGTGTTGTTAATATTCACAATTTGGGGTAATAAAAAAGTTTTGAAAATTTTATAAGAAAGAGAAAAGTTTCTTTAAACATAAAAACTTGAGTAAAAAAGCATTTTAAATATTAAATTCAACAGTAAATATTAGTTAAGTGTAGGCCTTGATATGCAAAAGTATATTTTGTATAAAATCATTAGTACCAGAACTTATTTATCATTCTTTACTATTTATACAAATATAATAAGCAATAATTTATTTATTATATTTGTATATT
>NC_088929.1:13510000-13585000 GCF_038396675.1 Hydra vulgaris
AATAGTTTTCAAATTATTAATTGTATTAAGAGAATTCGTATTAGTTGATGTTTTCTTACTAATATAACATGTACTCTTTTACACGATGTCAACACTAAAGATATATATATATATATATATATATATATATATATATATATATATATATATATATATATATATATATATATATATATATATATATATATATATATATATATATATAATTGTATGCATGTATGTACATTTTTTTGTTTTTGTTTTTAGATGGATTTTTTGATATTTTTAAAGTTCTTCTGCCTAACATTATTATCTGTGTTGGTTTAATAGTTGTACTCATGGTTGCATATGTTGTGCTTTCAAGACAGGAAAGGTGATTGAATATATATATATATATATATATATATATATATATATATATATATATATATAATATATATATATATATATATATATATATATATATATATATACATATATAAAAATATGCCGGCAACTAAAGAAATATACAAAATTAAAAAAAAAGAGAACTATAAAGATGAAAAAAATTTTCAGTAAAATCAAAAATTACAAATGTATTTTTAATAAACATAGAAGCCATTTCATAAAAGTTTTTTAGCTTTGTATAAAATGTAAAAACTTGAATTTCCTATAACAACTATAATAAAGATATACAAAAAATCTAAAATAAAGAAATTGGGAAATTTCAATATTTTAGTGGCACTTAATTTTTATTGAAAAATAATAATATAGGTAAATATAGTGCAAAAATAATTATTTCAATTTACACGTTCAATATGCCATGTCCTTACTTTAGCAGATGACCTTTGTATATAAGAATTGAATACACATTAAGCATTTGTAACTTCAGAAATAACTTGGATCATTAGTGAAATATTAATTTTTTATCATTCAAGTTGCAAGTTCTCAGTACAGAAATAATGTTGTGTGATTTTAATTGTGTTGCTAATGGTTTTTAAATTAAAAGTTTTTCAAGGATGCATAGGTTAAAAGTGTATAAAATAACATTGTATTGACCTCCAGTATCTACTTTATACACACACACATATATATATATATATATATATATATATATATATATATATATATATATATATATGTATATATATATAGCTTTATTGTTTACTTTATTACTAAATAAATATTTGGTATAATTCATTGTTACTGTAACATATTATATGTATAGCTCTGCAACATTAAGGCTGCAACTCTAGTTTTAGAAAATGTTAAGATTTTCCTGGAAAGTTTGGTTTTTACAGTTAGTAGTAAAGTGATTTATTTTTATTTTGTGGTTTTGATCATTTATCTTGCAACATATAGATTTTTAGCATTATGTACAATGCGGAAACAGAAGAGCTAAGTAGTTAGGTTGCATTCCTTTACTTTAACTGCCTACATGCTCAAAAAATTTTTATTCCTCTGGTTTGTTTCCTTGAACATTGATGATTTAAGATTTTCTCCTATCTTCAAGTTTTTTTTTGCACATACATTTTACAGTTTTTCAAGTCTTTTGTCATTTTCTTATTTTGTAGATCTATTCTTTTATTTTTGGATGACTTAATTAATGGTTATTTGCAGTTTTGCTGAGAGTGAATTTAAAAAAAAAAAAATTAAAAGAAATGTTGAACATTGAACATTTTTGTTTTAAATGTCAACATAACACTGTTTTGTAAAGGTTTCTGTTTCCATTTCTAGTAATTATGTGAAACATTGCAGGTTAAATTCATAAAATAAGTGTGTCCACTATGAATTAAACTAATTCAAAAAAGCTTAAAATTGTTTAAAAACTAATACAAAAAAGTACACAGTTACACAATAAAATAGTGTTATGCTGCATATAGATGGTATTCCTGCTAGTGCTTCTGGTGTGCATTGTTGAGTCCACATAAGGAGCCCTAACTCACAACTTTGGGTTACTTAGCAAGCATGAGGCAACTACATAGCTCATTGCTTAGGGTTATTATAATTTGTTCTATAATTTAATATATATTATATCTATAATTTAATATTTATTGATTTAATATTGCATTGTTCTTTTTATGATTGAGTTGCTTTAACTTAAATCGTGAATAAAGTAGCTAAAAATATTTAACATACCACCACCACCACAACAACCATCACCACCACCACCACCTGTTTCAGTGTATCTTTATACAAATATTTGTGATCTCTGAAGTGACTTTCCATCAGTTGAATCTTAACTTGATGTTATTTTTGATCATATTGACCAAGCTTCTTTATCTCTCCGTTGATATTGTTGTTATTGGTGATTTTAATCATTTATGAACAGAATCAAAACTTTTTAAAGTCTTATTTTTGAATGTTTTTTTGTTAATTAAATAGCCAGATTATTTCCTGATTAATGGTCTAGTCCTTTGGGACTAATTGCAACCAATACTAATAGTTTGCTATTATATATAGCTTTTCATTCATAATTGAGATTTGGAAAAGCATTTTTGTGGTCATGGGAGTATCATCATTCCCAACAAATGTGAAGTTTGACAAAGTAAAATAAGATTCATCATTCAACATTTTTTTTTAATAAAAAGCTTTATTTAAGTGTCACATATAGGCTGAGTAATATAATTCACCAACATTGAAAAATTTCAAGGAGTCATCATCTCTGGTGATAAAATCTGTACTGTTCGAATGTTAGCGTGCAATACATGTGAAATGCCATTACTACAAAAAGTAATAAAGAGAACGAAATAACTGTAATAAAATATGGTGTAGTTACTACAACAAGAAAAAATGAAACAAATGAAGTCATTAATACAACAAAAATTGTCTTAATTTTTAACAATCAATAAATTTTTTGGTTTCTTTTCTAATGGTTGCTTTTAGATTAATTTCAAAATAAGCAAACAGCTGGCTGATTCTACTTTTATTCATTTTTGTGTCTTCTTGTTTCAAATTTTTTTTGTTTTCTTTCTTTAGTTCTGCTTCAAATATTTTAACTATACAATAAACAGATTTTTGTGGAACATTTTCCACTTTAAAATATTTATAAGTAAAAAGTTTTTCTTTTGTAATGTTATTTTCTTAAAACTTGTACAAGCATTTTCTTACATCTACCTTTTTTGACTTTTTTTTTACATGTAAAGAACAATTATTTGTGCTTAATACAATATGTTTTTGTAATTACATATTTTCACGCAAACTTTAACAAATGTTGTTATTTAAAAATTCGCACATAATCCATTTTTGAGGGAAAATTTGCTGTTTGAATTTTTTGTATGTAATTTAATGATCTTTAATAAAATATTATCTAATATATTGAAGCAAAGCTCCAATATATTAAACAATGGAATATAGTTTAAAAAGTTGCAAAATAATCAGCATGAATAAATAACATGAAATCCTAAATAAAATAGTTAGAATTATTTTTAAATATTTTTGACTTTTAAACAAGTTAACAGTTTTAAAATTAGCAAAAGTATATTTATATACTTTAGATTTTTTTAGGAATAATGAAATTGATGATGAATCAGAAGAAACAATTGACGGATCTTCACCAATTTTGTATGAATCTAGTTTCGATGAAGATGAAGCAAAATGTGATAAAAATTTTATAGTTGCACAACCAATAAAAAACCATTCAAAAATTGATTTGAAGTATGGAACAGAATCAAAATGTTCTTTAAGTGTTGATAACTCAACAAAATATTGGCGACTGTTGAAGTATTATTTCATTTTATACTACTAATAATAATATTTGATAATTTTTTTATCAGTATAAATTATCAAAGCAAAGAAATTTATTTTAGAAACAAAAATTTTATCCTTTCAATTTCTCTCTATGGATTGTTTTCACTAACAGCTGTTGGATATGAAGATTTATTTCCAGTGTTTGCAGCAACTGACATCAAATATAGTAACTGTTTTGTAAAAAAAAAAAAAAAAAAATAAGTTTGATTAGGGTCATGTCTTTAACTACCATAAAGAAGCCCTTACCGTGGTTTTTGAAGAGATAAGTGAAGTTTCTTTTTCAATATATTTTATTAGTATTGTTTTACATAAAACTTATTTCATTTATAATATGTTTTAAAAAGATTAATTTTTATAGTTTTGAGTTTCTTAAGAAAATCTTTTACTGTCAAAAAAAAATCTCTTTTTTATGACTTTAAATTTTTTTTTATTTTTTTTTTTTGCTATAAGCGTAAAATAGTTGTGAAAATATTGAATATTTTAAATTTTATCAAAAAATAGTAGTATTTTTTGAATAACATTGTTTAATCCATGACATGGTAGGTGATTACAAAAATTATACTAGTTAGCACTTAATGTTTATAGAAACATTTTTTTGGGTGTGTTTTATTTTGTTTATTTTTTTAAAAAACCATTTAGGTTAATCTATATTGCCAAGTAAAGGTTTTTAATTTAAAATTTAAAAAGTTTTTAATTTAAAAGAAGTCATCTAACCCTTGGGAATATTTATTTGATATGCTTTTTATACTTTATTTATGATACAAAATGAATTATAATAATAAGATTCTAGATTTGAAAAAGAAAGAAAAATATTTACAGAAAGTAACAAAAGTTAAATTATTCTGACAAACAACTGCTGGAGCACTTACAGCTATAAATTTCGGCAAAGAATTTATAAAAAAATAAGAAATAAATAGAAAAAACGCATAAAATAAAAGATACTTAAAAAGAAACAAAGTTCTAATACAGAGAAAATTTTTAGTGGATAATTTTTATAAAAATAAAAAACCAATGTTTCTTTTATTCATGGTAGGTAAAGAAGCGTACTAGATACTATAAAAAATTAAAAATAACATCAAAAAATTATTTTACTCAAATTTGAATAATATAAATTAGTTAATAATTGAGTATAAATTATTAATCTAAAAAACCTAAATTTAAGTCTGTTACAGTTTTAGAGTTATGAACTTTAAACTTAAAAGTTTTCTTAAAGTCATGGTAGAAGAAGACATGACCCTATATTTAATTTATGTTGCTGATTTTCTTGGTGTATTGTTTTTTTTGAGGTATTCTTTACAAAACTAAAGCAAAATAGTTTGAACCTTTTATAATAACACATAGATGGCTTAAGCATGAGCACGTCAGATATTGGTGTACTATATTTTGTCACTGGATTAACTGTTGTTGTAATTCAGTTTTCAATTATCAACAAGGTAAGCTGCTAATAATGTTAGTTATTGCTTTATATGCTTTCCTAACAAATTTAGAACATCTTGTTTTTTTATCACTGCTAAGTTATGCATTGCAATACCTTGTAAAAAATTAAATTATTTATTGGTTTGGTTTTTTTTTTTCATAAAAAAATTTTTTTCATTACCTCATACCTGTGATGTTATAATTACCTGTGATGTTGTAACTATCTGTCACGTTTAAAAATATAATTTAAAACATCAAAAAAAAAAAAATTAAAAATAAAATGAAAAAAAAAATAATGAAATCAAATGTTATGTTTAATGCTATTCTCCAATTTATTTTAAATTATAAAGTATAAATTTTTTTATTTTATTTTTTTTATGCTAAGAGTGGAAAAATAAATTATAAATATAAATATATTGATAAATAAATTGTACTGGTTAATATGTTGATAAATAAATTATACAAGTAAATATGTTTAAAAATAAATGATGGTTATACATAAGTATTAATAAATAAACTTAAAAAATAATAAGTTTACACAGCAGTGGTTACGCAGCAGCAAGAGTTCCGGCCCAGAACCATAGGTCAGAGGTTAGGTGCCATATCTAGTCAATGAGTGATATTGGTAAGGAAGGAGGAGTGAACTTTCTAGTGAAATGCTCTTCCCCAGTGCTCTGTGATAAGACTATCAGAACTTCTTGGAACACCTTAATAACTAAAAAAAAAATAATAAAAATATGCAAGCTACTTATTAATTTAAATTTAAGCTTTATTTTACTTGAAAAGTCCATTATCTTTATCTTTAAATATATATATTAATTATATAAATATATAATATATTTGATAATAAATTGCATTATCTTTATTTATTTAGTTAACTTTTTTTCACGCTTAGATACCACCCTTAGTTATAAATAAATAGTTAAAGTTTTATATTTATATTTTAAATAGCAACAACATAAGGTTTGTTTCTTAATAATAATGGTTATACATTGCTTCGCAAATTTTTTAATGATTAGTTTCAAATTATTACATTCAGAGTCAAACCTTTTAGGTTTAGAGAAAGATATTTACTTATTATTAAGTATTCTTGTAACTTATTGTGTGTTGTAGTTTATTTATTTAATTTGTTGTTTAAAGTTTTGTTAGTTTTTTATAAACAGTGTTTTCACAATTTTTTAGATTTTGAAAAAAATTTAAAAAAAAAAGATAATTATTTTTATTTTTTTTTTACTTTTTAAATTTGAAATTAAAATAAAAATTAGAAAAAAAAAAATTATTTTAAAGATTTTTATAAAATATATAATATATATAAATAAATATAAATAAATAAAAATTAGAAAAATATTTTAAAGATTTAATTTAGAGACTTAATTTTAAAGATTTAATTTTTTTAGTTTTAGTGACTTTTTTTATTGAAAGAGGTTTGTTTAGTACTGTATAAGACCACATCCAGTTGGAGCCACAGTTTACAAATTAAATAAGATATTGCATAATCTATTATTATAAAGTTGATTGTATTTGACACACAAAAATTAATATTGACACACAAAATTTTTTTTTTTTTTAAATATAACAAAATCTTGTGCAATTTTTAGATAATTACCAAATTTGGTTCAAAAAAGGTATCGTTATGTTTGCATTTTTCAAAAATAAAAAAGTCTTTTCTATGCATTAAATGTGTTAAAAATATTTTTACATTTTGTTTTTTTCTTAACTCATTACCTTTTAGATATTTTCTGTTGCTACATTTCTTTTCAGCATTCTAGTATTTTTGTTACCTACCACAGCGAAGATCAAAAATAGGTATGAAACTTTGTTCATAAATGTTTTATAAACCATTGATAAACAACAATATGACCTACTATGGTTTAAATTTTAACATCCTTTACTCTGCAATTCTGGTTTGGATAGGTTTCCATGAGACCATTTTACTCCTTTTGAGAAATGGTGGTGATGTGCTTGTAACTACTTTTTAAAAAGTAGTGAAGAGCATTAGAAAAAGTAGTGACACATTTAGAAATTTGCTCACTTAAACCTGGTTTGTACCTAGGCTTTAAGGTTAAAAAGTTCATATTTTTAAAAAAAAGTAAAACTTTAGATAACCTTATTACTTAATCAAGGTTTGTAAAGTTATAAGATTTAGTTTAGGATAAACATCTGGTTGAGTTTATATTTTTGTATTTCAAAGCCTTTTTTTGACAACAATAGGCAGAAAGATAATTGTTCATCGTTCATTGCAATTTACAAGTTTGTTTTTACATTTCACGAGTTCATTGTTAATAACCAGTGTTTAGGCAGGTTAATTAGATTTTTTGTTGAACAAGATTTTTTTTGTTTTTAAATAATTGGTTGTGATAAAAATAATTGAAGTTTTAAAAAATGGTTGGTAGTACCATGTACTACTTAAAAAATAAATGAAAAAGTGATTTAATACCTTAAATTATTATCATTATAACCAATGAAATTTGTTTTAACTTTTTTTATTTTTTACAAGGTTTTGTTAAACAGTATATTATTTCTAAAAATATTTATGTTGTGTATATTTTTTAACTTTGATAAGTGTAGGGCATCATTACTGGATATTTTATAAAGTTTAAATAATAAAAATAGTTAACTTATTAAATAAGTTTTTAATAACAAGTAATTGTAATAACACTGTTCTTTAAATTGAACGCCAGATTAAATCTCTCCTAATTTTATATATATTTCATCAATTATATGCATTTGTAAACATATTGTTGTCAAAAAATCAAGCCAAATAAAAAATAAAGGTTTTTTAAATATACAATTCATTTGATCTAATGTGTCCAAAAAGTGTTAATAGACTTTAACATTAATATGGCAAATATGCCTGTCTGTATTATGAATGAATGCTTTTTTAAAGCTGGAAAGCTAAAAACATTTGACTCCATAGACCTAGGTTATGATCAATATGTTCAGACCTAGGTTATGATCAATATCTATGTAATAAGAAAAATGTCATAAATCTTAAGTTAATTTACTAAGAAAAAGATTAAAAAAATTTCCTTGAACAATTTATTACTCTGCCTGATTTCAACATTATGAAAAAATTTTGTAAGTTGCTTCAAGTATTTGGTGAGCTTTTCAGAAGCAATTAAAAACACATTATATACTTATAAGAGGGTACCAATGTGTAGGTTTAGATGACAAAATGCTAATAGATTTATGTCTTTTTTAGATGTTTTAGAAATGGATGTAACCTCATTTACAATAACTATTATTATCATTTTAATTAGTTTAATTCATAAGTTTACATTAGTGAAATCTGTAGTTTTTGGTATGGATTTGGTAACAGGTATTTCTGATAAAATGAAAATTTGAATTTTGTCTTCAACTATATACAAAAAGTATTTTTTACCACGGTTTGACAGTTTCATGGAAAACACTTTAGCGTTTCACATTCTCTCATTTGTAGAACACAAAATATTAGCATAGGCTAATATTCTTGCGTTCATCACAAATTTAATAAAAACTTGGGTGAAATATAACAGAAAACAGAAATATGGGACACCGCAACAGAAACATATGAAATAATGAAATAAGGGACACCAAAATATGTTTTCATAAAAGCTTATTTTGATTAACAAAATGGCTGAATTATTAAAACTTAAAGAAAAATAAGGTAAAAAATTTTTTGATTTAAAAATATAGATATTCAGCATTTAGTTACTTTTATTTTTTGACAACATAAATTGTGTTACTAATATATGACTAATTTAGTTTTAAAAAATCAGACTTCCAATCTGGTAGTCAATTTAAAGAACAGTGACAAGTTTTATTAGCACCTTTATTGAAAATTAAGGGTGTAATGCAAAATTACAAATATTTTGTTCTTTAAAAAAAAATTACTTTTAAAATTACTTTTTTTTGTTTGAAAAAGATATGTATTATATGTATTGCTTGTGCAATGCACAATATGCATTGTTTTTTCTAAAAATACATATATCTTTTTTTAATTATAATATTGGAATATTTATATTTTTTTCTTATTTTGAATTCTTGAAAACCAAAGACTTGTATAAATAAAAAATTGTATTTTGAAGTAAAAAAATTTTTTCAAATCTCTAGATTTATTTGAAATATAAAAGTTACCATAAAAAAAATATTTTCCTTTTGTCAAAGGCCCTTTTTGATGTTTATAATTCATGTTTTTAAAATTTGAATTTAATTTAAACTTTTTTAATTTTAATATGAACAGTAAGTATAAGTTTTTTATAAGTTATAAAAATATTATAAAACTATTTAATTTAAAAATAATAAGGCTATACGAAATAATATCTATACTATTAAAAAATAATAAGGTTATACGAAATAATATCTATACTATTAGAAATTTCACTTATTTTTATATTTTAGAATGTTTTTATGGGTATCATTATGGATCACTCAATGTTTAATGAGATCAACATACAGTGCAGGAATTTTATGCGTAAATATATTTATAAATAATTCCGTCGAGTCTGAACAAGTTGGAATGGCAAATGGACTCGGTTTATCAGTGGCTTCTTTTGGAAGGTATATAATATGACTTTATGTTTTGTTTGAGTTTTTCTGATTTAATGAACAAAAAGTGAATTGATAATAAAAACAATTATATTTCGGAAGTGTGTGTTTCCGTCCAGAACTTAAATCTAGTTTTATAAGAAGCACATTGACTAAACAATTGTTTGTATAGCTTACATTACTTTGCAAACACCATCTTGAAAAATAAGTCTATCAAACTGCCTTCTATTAAAACACCAATATATTTAATTGTTAACAATTTTTAAAAATGAAAAAATAAATGTTTAAATAATACAGATATTTTCCTTTGTTACAGCATGAAATCAAGTTTGAGATTTCATTTTAAATAAAAATCTTTTAAGTATAAATACAAATAAATAAAGTTTTAACATAAAAATTACTAGATTTTATAATTTCAGATTTTATTTTATGAAATTATAAATTTTATGACCATTTTTTTATATAAAGGTAAGTATTTAAAAACAAGACAAATAGTATGTCTGCGAGTATTGCAAGCAAACATTACAATCAATATATCATACGTTTGTGTTTGGCACATGTGGGGCATATATCAATGGTACATTAATTTTTTAACAGATTATTAAACTTAATAGCTAAGTTGTCAATTGGGCGTGAATGTTGATGATATCTATTTGAAAATCTAGCATCTAAGATAAAACTAAATTCTTTGGTTATTCACAACTATATCTATATCTATGTGTGATTCGTAACAGGCTGTAAAATTTCATTTGTTGAATCTTTTAAATACCTTAGTCATATAATTAAAAATGACCTAACCAATAATCTTGATATAACCTAAGAGGTGAAAGGTCTTTACATACTTAGGAACATTCTAATTAGACACTTTCATTTATGCTCTAACAGAGTAAAGGCTAAATTGTTGAAATCATATTGCATTTGTTTATATGGTGCTCCTCTGTGGCAAAATTATAATGATAAAACAATGGCACGCTTTCAGTATTGCTACAACAAATGTACTAAAATGTTTTTTGGGTAAAATAAGTATATCAAATTGTATATCTCTCATGCTTTTAAAGCACAGTATACCATCTTTTACAACAATTCACATACAATTATCTTTAACTACAGACATTCATAATTAGTTGATGGTTTGTACATTAATGAATAATTATGCATTCACTTAATCAAATTTTAAAATAAAATTTTTCTTTTAAAAACTATGGACTTAGCACTTAAAATGTACATGCCTTTTGTCTGAAATATATTTATAATAATAATAGTATATATATATATATATATATATATATATATATATATATATATATATATATATATATATATATATATATATATATATATATATATATATATATATATATATAACTTTCTATGTTTTATGGCAAAACTTTGTTATCAAATTATTTTTGTCAACCTGATGCCAACCTGTAAAAGATTATGATCGGCAAGTTATTGCCAACTTCATTTTTCCTAATTCCGAGGGCTGTATAAATATATATATATATATATATATATATATATATATATATATATATATATATATATATATATATATATATATATATATGTATATATATATATATATATATATATATATATATATATATATATATATATATATATATATATATATATATATATATATATATATATATATATATATGTATATATATATATATATATATATATATATATATTTATATTTATATATATATATATACAGAGAGAGAGAGAGAGAGAGAGAGAGAGAGAGAGAAAATTATTGGAGGCTGCATTAATGTCAATTTTATTGAAATCTTCATAATTTTTTAAAAGATATTCTATTTATATTTTACTTTGTACATCCGGTAAAGAATTTTTTAGTTTGATGTGTAGTATAAAATTCGCACAACAGCTATTAATTCACAAATCAATCATTAATTTAAACAACAAATTTTGCACAACAAAATCATAGCTAATGAAACATACTGCAACTGCAATAGGAAAACACATGCCTGTTAAATAATCATTGTCTATCAAAAAATGTTGTATATAAAGCCACTGTATCATCACCTAATCCTAGTCTTACGGAAAGTTTTACATGGCTATTGGTGAAAACATATTCCTTAAATCTTTTAATGCAATCAGGTACAGAAATGATACAGAACTTTCCAAAGAAATCTGGAAACATAAAAATGCAGGTAACATGCCCATAACCAAATGGAACATAATTAATGTTCACTTTGATTCTGGCGAATAGCAAGTATCAAATCATGTGTATTTAATGTCACATACCATTGCAACACTAAACTTGTATTTTTTATAATAATTTTTATTTTATATTTTTGAATAATATAGCTGATGATTGACAGAAGACATGAAACTTTAAGTCCCATACAAAAGTTTTATTTTTTCATGTTAGTTAAGTTAGTGTATTCTACAAATAGAGTGTGCAATGTTCTTAAAGAACAGAGTGCTAATAAATTAGTTAAAACACTTATTGAAATTTCTTCTACCGCCTGTTTCACTTCATCAGGTAAAAAAGAATTCTTCAGATTTTGGATAATTTTGGTTTTTCTTTTAGAATTAGGATAATTTTAGTTTGGTTATTTGTTTTTATAATTTTTTATTTAAGAGGTATTTATTTTCATGCCTGCATTTCGATATTAATTCAGATTTTTTGTTTGGTAAATTTTCTTGCATATCTTTGGTAATATTTTAAAATTTTTACTGCAAACAAAGCATACAATTTTTGGAAATATTATATACAGGTGCAGTTTTTAGAATAGACCAGTTTAATTCAAAATTTCGCTCGTTTATTTTGTGTGGAAACAATGCATTAGTAAATAATATTTTTTGCTAACCATTTTTCATTCATAGGGCAATCAATTTTTCGTTTGAAATTACAATTTTCAGTATTTTTTTCCTTAAAAATTTCATTTTTATTAAACAACGCAACATTGTGGCCTTTTAAAATTCTTTCTATTTTTTATAACAGCTATAGCTTACTTTAATAGTATTTATGCAATTTATTAGTGGAAGGGAAATGTTTATCAATTAACTTTTTAAAACATTTTTCCAATATTTGTTGAAGCATTTTTACTTAACAGAGGTTTGATCCAAATTATTTTTTATTTCTATTTTGCTTTTTTACTATTTTAGTTTCAATTTTTAGCTCGAAATCTGTTTTTTTAAGAGCATCTTCTTACACACGTTCAGAAGAATTAAATATATTTTCATTAGAAGAGTTTTGATTTAGTATATTGTTAATTGAAGAAGATTTGAGGCGGGTGTTTGACTTTATATTAATATAAAATAAGTCATCATCAGGTTTATAAGAATTTTCTTATAAATCACAGAGGTTAAATGTGACATCAGAAAAATTCACAGTTTTTAAATTCGTGTTTATTTCAATTTGGAAGCCAATGTCTTTCAAAATTTTAATAATATTTTGTAAGGTTTACTATATGTTTTGTTAGCCTCTTGAAGCATTTTGAAAATCATAAATAATATTATTTTTGAGTCAAATATTTTAAAGCGTCAGGTTAAGTGTACTAATAACTGACTTCATATAAGAATTTTTAAATACAAAAAAAAGAGAAAAACTTTCGTTTTAATCAACAGCACTATATGTAACATTTTTAGGATCCATTTTGATTTATAAATATTGTGAGTATTTATGGAGTTTATAATATCTATAAATATTGATTGCATAAAAATATTACGTTTTGAGGTAAGTGGATGGTTTTTTCGAAATAGTGAAAAAACGTAATGCTGGTGGTTTGTTAGATTGTGCTGATAGTGAGATATTTGTACTGATAGCGCCAAACAAATTTAATAACTTTAGATTTTAAAAATCTTAATCACTTCTGGACATCTTTTAGAATCTACCAGCTAGTGTACAGTTTGAAAGGAAATGAATACTAAGTGTCCTCTACTAATTTCCATAATTTATCTTTGTTTTTTGTAGTCTGACCTTTAAATTCATCATAGACTTTCTTCCATAGATTTTTTATTCGATTAAAGTTAGGATGCCTGACATGCCTTTTTGCCATAAGATCCAAACATTGTATTTTGATTCATTGCTCCACTAAATATTTTGACATTTTTTAAATGCCCAGTGACATTTTTTAAATGTTTAATAATCTTTACAGAAATTCAGTCACTTCAGATCAGTCGCTTATAAATTAAAAATTTATAAAATTAATTAACTACGTTGTCTGTATTGTTTTTTTTTATTCAAATAAACTATCTTTAAGGAATCAAATTTTTTAAGGAAAGTTTTTCATACCTGTTTTTGTTTTAAAAGCAAGATAAAAATGAAATTATTTAATATTGTATTAGTTTATATATTATTATATCGATTATTAATTTTGACTTGTTGTCAAATAAGAAGTTGCATCTAACTGATAATAAAAGCTTTAGAAAGTGCTTAAAATAAATATTTCTCCCACCCCCATCCCCTCTGTTGATTAGATCTGATAAAAAGTTCCCGTCTACTTTTGTATTTACCACTTCATTTGTACCCTCCCTCTCCCTTTCTTTTTTGTAGTAAGCACTTAAGAGTATATGCAAATGCTTTTCGGATCTCTGAAGTTATTTGCTATTTGACGCTCTACGACATCAAATAATAAATTTAATTTAACACATAAGCTTCAGATTCTATGGTTTGCAGATATGTCTTGCTACAAATTATTTTAATATCTTCGTTTTTAAAATTCCTACCAAAAATCGGTTTTTGCCATAATATTCTTGAGTTTTAATGTTTAAACTGATTTTTTTGTTAATGCGCATGTTCCAAAGAACTTAATACCGTCAAATCGTCACTTTCGCTAACTTTCTTCTGATTCTGATTTCTTCGCACTTTTTTAAGATACTTATTCTAAAATATACAAATTCTACTCAAACATTTGATTTTGATTTTCCATTTCTGGAAAACAAATAATTTACATTCTTGGAAACATCCTTGTGTGTGTTTGTGTAGTATAGTTGAGTAACCAGAAAGACCCACGAGTGCTTTGGATTTTGAAGTAAATACGCAATTACATCACAGTTGCTCAAATTACTATTACATCACAGCTGCTCAAATAAAGTTTCTTTTTTTCTAACCACAAAATTATTTGATAAGTATTATTTATAGAATATTTTTTATAATCAATTTAATTTTTATAGAAGTATATCAAAGTATATTTAAATATAAATTTGTTTAGGTCTATCGGTTCCGTAAGTTTTGGATTGGCTTATTCGTGGTCTCTGAACAATGTTAAAAAACATTTCACCACTGAAAGTAGTCTCGGTTTTCCATTCAATGAATATTTTACATTTATACTTATAGCGTTTTTTTCAATACTTGTTTTGATTGTCACTTCATTGCTACCAGAAAGTATAAACCGGAAGAAAGCTTCTGATGAAAGTATGAAATGATTTAATATATATATATATATAATATATATATATATATATATATATATATATATATATATATGTAACGCATATTTATAAAGTATGTACATATTATTTATGTAGTAACCATATGCTAAAAATAGTAACGATTTTTATTTTGTTGTATTAAGGAATAAATTAAAAATTAAAAGAATTAAAAAAAAAATTTCAACATTTTTTTAGTACTAAGTGACAAAATGAAAGTCTTAATTTATTGAACAATCTATTGAACATCCCCATGCCGCAATATGAAAAACTGCCCCAATCAATTATATTGCCTACACTATGTTTTAAGGTCTTTAGAGTATACCGAGGGCTGAATTCTTGGTTTTGGGGACAACAAACTTATTGTCTTTGATCGGATCCAAAGTGGTTTAACTTAGACTCAGTCCAAAGCAAATTTTTCCAAAAATGTAATTTATTGTGTATTTACTGTTTTGCAAACTTCAAACGACTGACACGAATAAGTTTTAAGACCAATGGCATTTGCCGAGCAACCCTTTCAAATTGTTTATTTTTGCGTCAGCGACTTTTGACAGTGCTGACAGACAGATTGAGTTTTAACTTTTAAGTAATATGTTCTTTAATTTTTGGCGTGTCAGAAAACGGATTTAACTTAGCAATACGGACAATGGCTGCATTTTCTCTGTGAATTGTCTTTTGCTCTTAAGACGCGTTTTTTGTTGCCTGATAGGCAAATTTGACACTTTTTTGTTTGAAAAAGTATCAATAAATAAAATATTAGCATTTATGACTTTCTTACGACAACAACTCAAATTTCGGGCTATTTCAGAGTTGTTCAATACATGTTCTCAATAGTGAACAAGTCATCTTACACGCAATCGAGTATAAACTAACTTGACTAGTTGTTGATGGGCACGCCCACTTCAGTGTAATCAAATTACTATTAAACCTTAATTATTTGTAAAAAGTATTGCTTACCTTCTGATTAGACATTACATAAATTAAAATATGAGAATGCAAACAAAACACTAGTAAAATTTTTTATTTCCAATACTTAAGTTTAAACCTAAGAATTAGAAATAGAACTTTTATTTCTAATACTTAAGTTCAAAAACTAAGCAGGTTTCACATTGTCAGTCATTTAAAAACTTTCTATTTATTGTTCGAAAAAAAACTCAAACCCGTTATTCGGTGTCAATCAATCAATCAATATCAATCAATAATTTATTTCTGAAATAAGATTTTACACTCAAGGAAGTTTACAAATAGTAAATTTACTAATATAAAGTAAACACCTGCTAATGTTAATAATATCTAATTCAAATAAATATAATGCTAATTTTCATAATATATAATAAAAATAATAAACTTTATAACATAAAAATAACGATGTTAATAATAACTTTATAACATAAAAATAACGGTGTTAATAATACCACTAATAATAATAGCAATAATAATGTAATAATAATGATAATAACAATAATAACAAAAATAATAATAATAATAATGATAACAATATTAATATTAGTAGTAATAGTTAAAAGTAGTTAATAATAGTAATGTAAATATTTATAGAAATAACAATAAGCAATAGTAATGACAACAAAATATATGATAAAAAAAAAAAAAAATACTAAAGACAACAAAAATTGATAATAGAAATTATAAACACTAACTATATTTTTTTAATAAAAAGTAGAATAATCTAGTTTTAAAGGTTGAGAATGAATTGAGAGCTTTTAGTTCATAAGGAAGGTTGTTCCAAGTTTTAATGCTTTGATACTTTATAGATTTATGTCCGTATTTATGAGAGCAATGTTTAGAGACAGACAGGTTTAAATTACTATTGGAACGAAGGTGATAACGAGAGTTGGCACTTTTGGAAAAGAAATTGATGAAAGTTAAAGGTAGGTTATTGTGTTGGTGGTTCCAGACAAATTGGCAGTTTGAAAATTGAATATAGTCACATAGTTTTAATACTTTAGAAGTTAGATAGAGCACATTAGAATTAAATTTAATACTTTGAAAATAAATAATTTTTAAAGCCTTGTTTTGGAGGTGGGATAACCTAATAAGAGCTTGTTGATGGGACTGCCCCCATACTTGGCATGCATATATAAGATGTGAGCCGAAAATAGCATGGTATATGTTCAAAAGTGTTTCAAGATTAACATAATGGCGAACTTTGGCCAACATACCATTAGATCTACTTAGTTTCATTGCTAAGTCTTCACAGTGGGATAAAAAGGAAAGATTTGAATTAATTTTTATACCAAGATATTTATTTGAGTTAACAGGTTCAATTTTTTTGCCACTTAATCTAAAGTTCATATGTTTATAGATTTTTGTTTTATTTGATTTAAAGATAATAAGTTCAGTTTTGTTAGAGTTTAGAAAAAGTTTGTTGGAGCGAAGCCACTGAACTAGATTGGCAAGATCATGGTTAATGTGTTTGTTAATTTTTTTTAAGGATTTATTAATTAGCATTAGGTTAGTGTCATCAGCAAAGTGGTAAACAGTAGCAAACTTAATGGACGTATGAAGATCATTAATATAAAGAAGGAAAAGCAGTGGTCCCAATACTGAACCCTGTGGAACACCATTAGAACATTTTACAAGGGTAGATTTTGAGTCATTAATAGCAACAAATTGTGTTCTATTGTTTAAGTACGAAATAAACCATTTAAGGGGTACGCCTCTGATCCCATAATATTCTAATTTTTTTAACAAAATTGAATGATCTACTGTATCGAACGCTTTCTGTAAATCGACAAATACACCGCATGCAAAATATTTGTCATCGATTGCTTTTCTAATCAGTTCAGTCATTTCAATGAGAGCATGAGTTGTGGAGTGATTGGCACGAAATCCATACTGATGGGTGTAAAAACATTTAAATTTTTCAAGAAAAGCATAAAGCCTAATATGCATTGCCTTCTCAAATAGTTTACCTATATTAGAAAGCAAGGAGATGGGTCGATAATTTGTGAAATCTAGTAAAGAGCCTTTATTAAATATTGGAATAACTTTGGCAACTTTAAAAATATCTGGGAAAATACCACTTTTAAATGAGTTATTTATAACAGTACAGAGAGGCTTTGAAATAATGTGTGGGACTAGTTTAAGGAGGAATGTAGGTACGCTATTAGGACCAAGACTTTTTTCAGTTTTGAGCTTGTTTGTAATGAGACCAGATATTTCATTTTCAGTAACAGGATTAATAAAAAACGATTTAGCATTTGGAATGTTAAGAAAGTCACTAAATACGCGTTTTGGGGGTATGGCTTTGCTAAGTAGTTTGTTATGTATAGTGCTAAAAAAATTGTTAAATATATTAGATACGGCAGTGTGATCAGTGATAAGATTTTCGTTCAATTTAAGTTTAAAAGATGTATTGTGTGTTGAAGGTCTAATATTAATGATTTCTTTTATTCCCTTCCAGGTGTTTTTAACACTATTCAGATTATTATTAAAATACGTAATATAGTATGTTTTTTTGCTAAATTTTAATAAATTGGAAATTTTGTTTCTATAAAATTTAAATTTTGTAAATAATTCATTTTTCTTATAAATATTTTTTGATTTTATAAACTTTTTATAAAGTTTGTTTTTAACTGAGATAGATTTAAGTATTCCATACGTTATCCAAGGTTTTGATTTTAGTTTAATTTGTTGGTTGGTTAGTATTTTGTAAGGAGCATGTCGGTCTAAGATTTCATCAAATGTTTTTAAAATAAAAACCATAGACTTATTAACATCATCATCTTTTTTAATAGAGAGTTCCCAGTTGATATTAGAAATTTCTTCAATAAATAAACTTTTATTAAATTTTTTGAAGCATCGTCTGTAAGTTTTTACTTTTTTGGGGTGTTTGGGTATGCCAGGAATGCAAATAAATTGTGCCATGTGGTCTGAAATTGAAATCGTAAGGTTACCTGAGTATTGATCAGTTGAATGAAAGTTTGTGAATATGTTGTCAATCAGCGTTTTAGATGTAGCCGTTATGCGTGATGGTAAAATTATAGAAGGGCTTAGTGAGTAAGAAGTTAAAGAATCAAGATATGTAGAAACAGGGTTAGATTCATTGTGACTTAATAGATCCATATTAAAATCACCCATTAGAAAGATCTTTTTTTTTTCGTTACTTAGCTTTTCAAGTAGAGGAGTTAAGTGGGAAGAAGTAAACTCATGTTGATTCATTGAGGGATGACGATAAATGCAGCCAATTATTATGTTTGATTCACAAGGTTTTTCGATTTCAACAAAAATAGACTCTAAATATTTAGATGAGTAAATCATAAGATCATTGCGAACTACGTAGTTTAAGTTTGAGCGTAAGTATAAAAGTGCTCCTCCTTTTTTAGCCTCAGTAGGACAATGCTCAATATTAAACCCGTTTATGTATATATCAGTTATATTTGTATCGTTTATATATAAATTAGATTCTGTAATACCTATTGCTAAGGGAAAATTGTTAAGAGAGCTGATAAGACCACAGAGTTCGTCAATGTGGAATGGCAGAGAAGCGATGTTAAGATGAATATATAGTTCCGAATTGGGAAGCATAGTTTTATTGAGATCAATAACGTCATAGTATTTGCAATTAACAGAACTGGGAAATTTATTTAGATCTTTAATAATCTTTTTATGATTACTTGGAGTCTCAAAAGAGTTTAATGAACTAGTAGGTATATTCTTACATAATAATGTTGATTTAAGCTCCAAGTTGGAAATCGAGCTGAACGCCATACTCTTAGATAAACAACTATGACAATAAAAATCTGACGAGTCATTTGAAAGAAGATTATAAGAGTACGCATTAATATGAGTACACATTGCATGGACCCATGAGCTACACAGATCACATTGGATGGCTCTTTGATTATCAGTTATATTTTTATGACAAGTATTGCAGAGAGATTTGAATGCCATAATCTTTAGAAAAAATATTTTTATGTATATGCAGTATTAACTAATTAAAGTGACTAAAGTGTAAAATAGAGGTTTAAAAAATAAATGCAAAGTAAAAGACTAAATTTAATAATTTAAAACTTGGGTAACCGTTAGCGTGAGTAATCGAAAATAATTTTTAAAACAATACAAAAAAATAAGAACAATGATAGAAAAAAAGAATCACATTAAAGGTAATTAAAAGCTAACTTTTATAAAATTAAACAATCAAAATAAATTAAAATTAGACAAACCACGAACTAATGTTAAAAGTAACAATGACAACAATAAATATCGAATATAAAAAAACTAATACTATAATAATATCTAGTATATTAATAATATAAACTAATAATAATATAACTACTGTTAACTGTTACTAATAATATTATTATCAACAAAGATACTAGAACAATAACAAATAAAAATCAGTCAATAATAAATAAGTTTATAAAAATATAATATTAAAAATAAATGTAATATATTAAATAACTAGATATCAAACGAGGACTAATAATAAATACAATTAACTATGAATAAATAAAATAATGTGAGAAAATAAATAATAACATAATGACTGAAAAATAATAACTAATGAATTATAATCATGATTACAAGTTTTATCGTAAAGAAAAAAGAAAATTATCTAAAACAAAAAATAAAGAAATAATAAAAAATAAAAAATCTTCTAACACTACTTTTTCTTCTTTCTTTTTTAATTGATTATTAAATTCTTCTTATCTTTTTCTTCTTTTTATTTGTTTACTTTACTTTTCGTTCTTTTGTTTACCTTTTTTTTTCCTTCTTTTTTTTTTTTTTTTTCTTTTCTTATTTAAGTTTAAATATAAGTTTAAATTCTTATTTAAATATAAAGTGTTAAAAAATTCGAAGTTCTTTTTTATTTTTTTATATATATTTTTTCTTTTCCTTTTTGAATGCCTTTTGGTGTGTGTTTGCTTCAAGTTAATTTATATGATCGTTGATAAGTTATTTGTGCTTATAAAATAAATAATTAATATTTTTATATTTGGATTTTTTTTTTTTTTTTTTTTTTCAATATTCTTTATATTTATCTTTAATTTTCTCTTTTGCCGTTATAAAAACGCATCCGCCATTTGCGAAGACCTTGCAATATCAATATCATATATGTCCCTTTGAGCTTGGCGCCCCGGTCCATTAGCCCCCTGTGCTCCTCCCTCTCGAAGGCTCTATCTAAATGATCGAATTTGATACGACACTGCATTATAAAAACATACAAAATAATAGAAAACCAAAATAAAAACATACATGTAGGCTTGACAAAATATAAATATCAATACATGTTTTTTTTTATATAAGTATATGAAACTTTTAAATCAGGCTCGGATATGCTTATGCAAAAAGCTCTTCGATACTTTTTGAATAATTTTGAAACTTTTAAATCAGGCTCGGATATGCTTATGCAAAAAGCTCTTCGATACTTTTTGAATAATTAGTAACTCACACATTTTTGAAGAATTTTTAAATATATAAAAAAAAAAACGATGTTGTAATATAACAATCAAAAATAACACGTATAAACATTTAAAAAAATCAAAGATATGAACTTTGTTTTCGTTCTCCCCGAGACCATTAAATTTTTCATCTGGACGAAACTGATTGACATCTTCATTTATAACATCAGCCTTTTTAACCGGTTGAAAGACACCGTGATTTTTGTTTGGGTTGATCACTGGATCAATAATGGATGGCAGAACACACTGTAGTTATCAAGGCCTTTGAATATTTTTTTACGATTTTTGCATTCAACAAGAGTTTCAACAGCTTCCAACGGCAATTAGATTGCAATCTCTTTTCCTTTGTGCATTACCTTTTTAGTGAAACCAAATGCTGCCAGTGTAAGCTGCTTTCTCTTTATTTTTTTTTTGACATTATCATTACTATTTTTTACAGTATTTGAATAAAAGATTTAGAGAGAGCGATGTTACACTTTTTCCCAAAGTATTTAAATAAACATAGTTTTCAAATTTACGTTCTTAAATTCTAAGTAGAAGTTTTTGTGCTTAACTACGTAATACGCGTTGCAAAATATAAATTTTGTATAAACTTTCCTTTTATTAATTTAAACGGTTTACATTCTAAAAAAATATATTAGCAATTTCAATTAAACTTTTGTTTAACCATTCAAATGGTTTCTCGAGACTCAACAATATGCTTATAGATGCTTATTTTTTAACAAAATCTGAGCCTATGTATGCTTATAAGCTTTATACTTATCAAAAAAACATGTGCCGGTATTTGTACCTTAAAATGTAGGTGATATTTTGAATAGCCGTAAAAAAAAATTTTATAATAGCTGAAAAGTAATCTTTAGAATTTGAACATACCTTATAGTCATTTAAATTCCCTTGGGGTACTTGTTGCACTTACACTCTTTAATGAATCAGAAACAGCCCCAGAAAATACGGCATATTTTACCACGTGAACCTTAAAATGTAGGTTTTATTTTATGACAGAATCTTTGGAACAACTTTTTTATTTCTGTTGAAATTTTGCGTGATTATTTCTTAATTGTTTTATGTAAAATTTAAGTAAATAGGTTGTATGAATGACTTTCAGATTTTCAGTTATACTTTAGGTAGGTTTTTTGTACCTTAGTTATACTTTAGGTAGGTTTTTTGTACCTTAAAATATAGGTAAAATTTAAATTATTCATAGCACTTTTTAAATTTTTTTTAACAGTTAAAGTATATAAAAACGAGATCAACGTTCAATTTTAGGTTAAGACCTAAAAACAAAATATCAAGCAGCTTCTTGCAGAGACGAAATAGAATTTAACGGAAACATTTCAGCAAATGCTGTGGATTATTGTAAAAATAACAACTATCGAAGCTACAAATCTGTTAAACAAGGTAGTTATAATGTTGATCCTAGAACTATTAATCACATTTTAGATAGTGCTAAAATTGGTGAAAATAAAAATCATCTTTCAATTTTGGCAAAGGATAAGGAGAATGCAGTAGTATTGTATACAAAAAAATAAAAACAGATGTCCAAAAGGTATTACAATAAAAGAATTGTCCATAGTCATTTTAAATATAATAAAGTATTGTTTGCACGGTAATAAAAACCTGAAAAATCATCGTTTATACTGTAAGCTCTCACCTAAAGCAGAAAAAGCAATACTCACAAATAAACTATCGCGTTCATTCTGGTCAAAATTCATGGCAAAGCGCCCTAGTCTAACTCAAAAGAGACAAGGGGTATCTTCTATGAACTGTGCTTTAAACTGCACTAGAGAAATGAGTGAAAGTCATTTAAATGAATTAGCCAAAGAACTTAAAATTACAATTTTAATAAAGAACAGAGAAAAAAATTCAGAAAGAGTTTGGTTCGGATAATAAATGCTAAAAGCATGCTTAATCGTAATGAAACTCCACAGTTCGTAAACTTTGGAGTTAATGGGAGTGCAAGTGAAATAGTGTTTACTGGAAAGGGTAACAGTTGCTACCAAATGATCCGCGAAATCAGAGATTGTATTACTATTCACCAACTTGCGGTAACTCTTCAAGGTTTGACGTAAGTGTCCTTCATTATTGTTGTGAAAAATAAGTTAGTTTTTTGGTTGGCCCGCCAGACACAACAGATGTAGCACAAATGTTGGATTAAGTAAATCATAGTTTCACGATCATTATTGCCAATAAAAATCTAAACTGTTTTCTAGTATGAAGACAACTGATCGTTCTGGGTTTTTAGAGTTATTAGGAGCATTATGGTCATCATGGACAACAAAAGAATCTTTAATCGAAGCAGCTAAAGTGGTTGCAGAGTCAGGTCTAAATGTTAACTGGATGCAAAATGAAAAATTTGAGCAAACAGCGAGATTTATATCAACTATATAGTCTTCTCAAATCCCAAAACAATGTTCTGTAATAAAAGTTCCAGCTGTTTCATTCCTTCACAATGTTAGAACAGATTTTTGTGATTATTACAGAAAATTTTTTTGAAAATGCATATAGAGTTATCCTTGATCTTAATAAATCTTCATAACCTATTGAAGATGTTCCGGATTTGCTACCACATTCAAAGGTTTTCCAAAAGGCACCTTTAAAAAGCCATAAAAGTAACTTAACAACATGGATCAAAGTAGGGGAAAAGGTCTTAGAAGCGGTAACTGAAAAAGATAACAAAAAAAGAAAAAAGACGAGAAGAAGCAGGTGAAAAAAATTGTGCAATAATAAAAGAAAAATTTATCAAATGCAAAGATCAATGTCAATGTAAAGGAAGTTGTTGTGTATTTAGCTAGAAGCAGTGCCCTATTTGTAATGATGTTTTAATGTCAGTTTGTAGCAAGCAACCCTGCAATGTTGACGGTATTAATAAAGGTTTTTTTTCTTTTTCTGGTTAAAGTTGTATTTTATTTATTAATTTAAAATTTGTTTGTTGTTTGATAAATAAGTCGTAAAAATAAAATTGACAATGAAGATAGTATTTTAGAGGTTTTAGAAAACAAATGTGCACATTAAAATTTAGGTCTAGTGTTTTAATTATAACTAAAACAACAATAAGATTTAAATTTTAAATTTAAGCTTTAACTGTAGTTCTTGTACTAATGATCATTTCCATATATAGTCTTTATAACTTAATTCTTTGTTTTAAATCTAAATTTTATGCTTTAAGTGAAAATATGCGTTATAATTTTAGGAAAAGTACAGAATATCCTCAGTTGTCAGAGTATACTTGAAATTAAATGGACTTACTGTTTTTAATTATATTCTTTTATGCTTTGGTTACTTCCTTGCATAATATAATCCTTATTACAATTGATTTGAAAATATAAAAGACCAAAATTCAACTACCAGCGTTTTAAGGTACGCTTACATTTTAAGGTACAAATACCTGTATGAAGCAATTAAATCCATTTGTCAAAAAATATAGAACTGTTGATCTATTGTAAAAACGATTAATTTTTAGTTTTTTTTTTAAGGGAATAATAACTCTATTCATAAGTAACTAACCAGGAGTGTGAAGTTGTAAAAAAAAAAGTACTAACTCTGACTCCGACTCTAAATGTTGAAATTTCTTGATTACGACTCCGACTTCAACTCCAACTCCGACTCCAAAGCTAACTTTTGAAAAGCTCTTTGAATTCTTTAAAAAATATTACGCGATAACTAAAAAAAATTTTTTTTGCCGAATATATGAAAAATTCTTTGAAGGTTAAATATTTTGTACATTTACGTGCAATACCAAGAAGTTTTACTATTGGAGTCGGAGTCGTGATTTTGTTTAGCAACTCTGACTCCAACTCCGACCCCACTACAAATGTCGCGACTTTGACTCCACGACTCCGACTCCAACTCCACAGCTCTGTAACAAACTCAACAGCAGGGTTCACGCACTTATATATAAGTTATAGGTATTTAGTAAGGCAATATAACATTTAATAAAATTATTATAATTAACAAATAAGTTTGAATTAATAAAACCTAAGGTCAGATTATTTTACTATTAGTAAAAATGTTTTGAATATTTCGTTAGGTATTTTGATAGCCTATATGCTATAGGGTTGGTATTTAGGTTTTTACCTAACAAAACAAAAAAATTCTTTATTATAAATCTCTTTATATAAATCTTTATTAGGGGAGACCGGGGCTAGTTGGCTCGGTTTTTATTCTATGAGTTCTGTAGCCCTAACAGTACATTTTTTTAAAAATATTAAAGTATAGTCTTAAAGAGTATGGATTAGGGTATCTTATAAAATTTGCATTCATTTACAAAAAAAAATTCTTGGGGCCTTTCCTGACCCTCAAAAAAAAAAAAAAAATTTGCGCTAACTTACCCCACCACAGGGTAAGTTGGCGCAAACTATAAAAATGATTATTAATGCACTATTAAGTGCAAAATTAATAGAAATTTTTTTAAAATTAAGTTTTGCAATAATTTTATCCCAAAATTTAATATTACTTTTAGCTGGTACCAAGTATTAGTCCGTATAAAAGCCAAACAGTAGCCCACCTTTTATCTGTGGAAAAAAAAAGTAAAAAAAAAATTTTTTTAATTTTTTTGTAAGAATAAATATTTTCAATATTGTTAAAAATTAAAAAAAAAAAAAAATAATAATTTTATAAAAATAAATATTTTTTTCAATAGTAAAAGCAGCAAATTAAACTTAAATCAAAACCATGGATCACCAATGGCATACTTAAATCTATTTCTATTAAAAACAAACTATATAAAAAACACACAAAATGTAAAGATATTAGTACTAAAAATGAGCTGTTTTCTAAATTTAAGTTTTATAGAAACAGAATCAGCAATCTACTAAAAAGTAGTAAAAAATCTTATTACACAACCTATTTTAGTAAAAACTTAAACAATATTAAAAATACTTGGAAAGGGATAAAAGAAATCATTAATATAAAACCTTCCTACTATAGTTCAACTCTCAAACTTAAATTGAAAGAAAATATTATAACAGATCCAACTACTGTATCAAATATATTAAACAACTTTTTTGTTACTATCCAAAACAAACTTCAAAACAAAAACATACCTTAGCATCCAAATTTACTGACTATTTCAACTCTCCAAATTCTAATACGTTCTTTATTGATCCTGTCACAGAGAAGGAAATCTCTGGTCTTATTAAAACCACTCTTAAAACTGGAAAAAGCTTTGGTCCTAATAGCCTTCCTACATTCCTTCTTAAACTTATTCCAGACATAATTTCTAAACCTCTCAGTATTATTATAAATAACTCATTTCAAAACGGTTTATTCCCAGATGCTTTCAAAGTTGCTAAAGTCATTCCAATATTTAAGAAAGGTTCTATAATGGATATGTCTAACTACCGACCTATCTCTCTTCTTTCAAACCTAAGCAAACTCTTCGAAAAAGCAATGCATAAGAGGCTCTATGCATTTTTGAATAAATTTAAATGCCTTTACAAACACCAGTATGGGTTTCGTGCTAATCATTCCACGACTCACTCACTTATTAAAATTACTGAGTCAATTAGAAAAGCTCTTGATAATAAAACTTTTGCATGCGGTGTCTTTGTAGATCTACAAAAAGCTTTTGATACAGTAGATCATTCTATCCTACTCAAGAAATTAGAATATTATGGAATCAGAGGAATACCTCTTAAATGGTTTACCTCCTATCTTCACAACAGATCTCAGTTTGTCTCAGTCGGTGACTCAAAATCTACTCAAATAAAATGTTCCAACGGTGTTCCTCAAGGCTCAGTATTAGGACCACTACTTTTTCTTCTCTATATTAATGACCTCAATAACTTAATTAAGTATGCAACTCCTTACCACTTTGCTGATGATACTAACTTGCTCATTATCAACAAATCTTAAAAAAAAATTAACAAATACATTAGTCATGATCTTGCCAATTTAATTCAGTGGCTTCGCTCAAATAAGCTTTCCCTCAACTGTAACAAAACTGAACTGGTCATATTCAAATCTAAAAAAACAAAAATCAATAAAAATTTAAACTTTAGATTAAGTGGCCAGAAAATCATTCCTGTAAACTCAATCAAATATCTTGGAATTATAATTGATTCCAACCTATCGTTTGTATCCCACCTCAAAGACTTAGCCTTAAAATTGAGCAGATCAAATGGAATGCTGGCTAAAGTTCGCCATTATGTCAATCTGAAAGCATTGCTAAACATATATCATGCCATTTTTGGCTCGCATATACGATATGCTTGTCAAATATGGGGACAATCTCAACAGCAAGAAGTTTGAAGGATATCTCATCTTCAAAATAAAGCTTTAAAAATAATACATTTTCAGAATTACAAATCCAATCCTAATGTGCTTTATCTTACTTCTAAGATCCTTAAACTATGCGACCTTGTTCAATTCTTGAATTGCCAGTTTGTCTGGAACCACCAACACAAAAACCTACCTCTTTCCTTCAACAATTTCTTCCCAAAAAATGCAAATAACCGATACTATCTTCGATCAACTGATAATCTCAATCTTGCAGTCTTAAATCATCGTTCTGTTACTTATGGATATAAGTCCATAAAAAACCAAAGTATAAAATCTTGGAATAACCTTCCCTATGACCTGAAAGCTCTCCATTCAATTTATGTTTTTAAGAGTAACCTATTCCATTCCTTCCTAATCAAATACAGTTTATAAATCCAAAGATATGCGTATCTATGTATAAGTGTTTGTGATAAGCGCATGTGAATAAGTGTGAGTGTATATGTATGTATGTATATATGTATACATGGATGTGTATGTGTATGTTTGTATATATTTATATGTGTATATATATGTGTGCGTGTGTATGTAAGTATATATATTTATATATATATATTTGTGTGTGTATGTGTATGTGTGTGTATGTGTATATATATATATATGTATATGTGTATATATGTATATATATATGTATATATATATATATATGTATATGTGTATATATGTATATATGTATGTGTGTATGTATATATGTGTGTGTGTGTGTGTGTGTGTGTGTGTGTGTGTGTGTGTGTGTGTGTGTGTGTGTGTGTATGTGTATATATATGTGTATGTGTATGTATATATATGTATATGTGTATGTATGTGTGTTTATATATGTGTCTATATATGTGTGTATGAACATAATTTTATATTCTGATATTTTCATAATTACTGTCATGTAAGGTTTTTATATAACCAACTTTATTAATATATTTGATTATCTATTTGAGTTTATAAATCACAGTATAGTATAAATCACATTAACAAAATATGATAATAATATAAATCACATTAATAAAAGGTGTATGTGTGTGACTAATACTAAATGACTATTATTCTTTTTATGATTATTGTAATTATTTTTATTGTTGTCATTTTATTTTTATTATTATCATTATACTTTTATCATTGTATTGTTATTATTGTTACTACTACCACTCTTATTATTATCATTATTAGTATTTTACTCCTTTAACTTTTAATGTTTGCTTTGTTACAGCTGTGGACGATTATTACTATTAGCATTAACAATATATTTAGTAGCTTTTATTTACAAGGTTTTTACTTAAGATTAGTACATGTACTATTTGTAAACTTCCATGAATGTAACAACTATTTCAGAATATATGAATTGATTAAAAAAAATGCTATGAGCCAACTTACCCCGTGAAAAATTTGTCAACTTACCCCGAAAGCCTTTTTTTAATAAACAGTCTATAGATCCTAAAAAACGGCAGCTTTGAAAAAAAAGTCTGACTGGATATAGTAAACCAATTGTGACTGGAACTTTTACAATAATTTTTTTTTCATACGACTAAATATTTTCTTTGTAAAGTAAAAAGGAAGCGATGTTCTAAAAGTTACGTTTTTGTCCAAAAAACGCAAAAATCTCAATATCTCCCATGCGCATGCGCGAATCCTGACAATACTACAGTGAATATTGAAATGGTCAATAGGGAAGTTTCTGAGTATTTTTTGTCAATTTCTGATGAAAGGCTCTAAAGATAAACGCAGTTCGTCAACTTACCCCTGCGGCCAACTAGCCCCGGTCTCCCCTAAAATTCTTCTTTATTATAAATATTCATTACAAAATTTCTTTATTATAAATCTTCTTTATATAAATCTCTTATTAAACACAGTGTTTCTTGTATTAAAACACTAGATTCAGACTTTATGATGCTTTTAATGTATGCAAAACCAAATAATCGAAACTATTAAACTAAGAACTTTAGTGGTTATTTACATGTTTTAGTTTTTTGGTTTTAAGACCATGCGTTATTATAAAAACTTTGTGATTTAAGTAGGTAAAGATTTAACGTTTGAAATTATAATTCAGAAGTAAAGTATCGCAAATTGCAATTTAAGTATTTATTATTCTACTTTCCGAACAAAATGAAATAAAAAAATAAATAAAAATGAAACTATAAATGTAACTTTATAAATTATAAATTGTTATTAGTGTTATTGAATCATTTATTGTAGATTAACAACTTTTATTACAATATTTATGTTATAAATATTGTATGTTATAAATGTTATAATATTATAAAAATATTATTATAATATTATAAAATTTATAAAAATATTATAAATATATTTATGATATAAATATTGTAAGTAAAATGTTTACAAAAAGAAAATTTAAAAGTGGAACTTTAAACAGGAAAAAAAGACTTTTTTAAATTTAAAAAAAAAATCATGTAAAAATTGATACATCTTTTAAACAGAAATTTAATCTTCGATTTATCACTATGAAGTATATTTATAACTAATAATAATAAGTCATCTTCATTAAGTAAATAAATTAATATTACCAGCAATAATAATAATAGTAACCACAATAACAATAATAATAACAATAATTGATAATAATTGTGGTATAAAGAAAAGTTTTGAAAATAGTGAATACACAGTGCGCACTTTCGCCTTAAATATTAAGTAATGCAAATGAATTAGTATAATCATCAATTATTAAACAAGTTAAGTATTATGGTTAAACGCCGGTTTAGCATTTTTGCTATTGAACAAGTCAAGCACAAATCTAAATTTTAAGAATATTGTTTTGTATGACAGTCAGTGACCGTCAAAAGAAAATTATTACCGATTTAGGTCCTAAGCATAAAAAATAAAAATAAAAAGATCTGCAAAAATAAGAAAAGAAAAATTGCTTTTTCTGATTGATATCTACTTGATTCAAATCAGAATGAGCAATCCATTTCATTGACGTATTTTTTTTTATTATTAAACAATCCGCAAACAAATGAGGATACGGGAAAATCAATTTGAACTCGGCTTAACTGTTTAATAAAATTTAATGCTGTTTATTTTTAACCTTATTGGATGTTTGTAGTACAAGATGAGTGTAATAAAAAAAATTTTTTAATGAAAAAAAAAATTTTCATCAAATAAATTATATCAGCCTGTTTAACACACAACATATAAAGTTAAAAACCTCGTAAATAAAAAAGATTTTGGGTGAAAGCTCTGCATGAATTGTTTTAAATAACTTATACATTAGCTAGAAGGAACATGAAATTTTGTTGTCATATTGTGATCATTTAGTTATATAGTGCTACACACATATTTAACTGCTCCAAAAGGAGTAATTAATTATATGAGTAGCACGATAATAAAATGAAATGGTTGAATGGCTTAGAAGTATGATAGAAGAAAAAGTAACAAAAGATAAAATAAAATCAGCAACATTTTATACAACAATTGACTAAAAATAATATTAGTATTATAAGTATAAAAAAAATCTTTGGAAAAAAATTTCAATTGTGAAATTGATAAGAAATTGATAGGGCAAGACTTCGAGGGCGCTATTAAAGGAATAGATGATGATGTTCATAAGAAAATAAGAGTGCTACAGCCAAATGCATACTGTATTCATTTTAAGGCTCATAGTTTGAATCTAGTGTAAATGAGATTATACAGCAAATTTTAGAAATAAAGCAAATTTCAGAAATGTATAATTTTTTCGCTTTAAGAGTATGAGATATATTCTCTTCTTTTACTGATGAAAGTTATGTTTGTATATAAAGTAATATATATGTATATTATATATACATGTATATAATATATAATATATATATGTATATAATATATATGTATATAATATATATATATATATAAACATATATATATATATATATATATATATATATAAACATATATATATATATATATATATATATATATATATATATATATATATATATATATATATATATATATATATATATGTATATAAAGTAATATATATGTATGTATATAATATACATATATATATATGTATATATATATATATATATATATATATATATATATATATATATATATATGTATATAATATAATATATAATATATATATATGTATATAATATATATGTATATAATATATATATATATATAAATATATATATATATATATATATATATATATTATATATATATATATATATATATATATATATATATATATATATAAACATCCCAGCGGGCACACGACGTTGGAATAACGTTGAAATAACGTTGATTGACGTTGATCGACGTTGATCAACGTTATTTCAACGTTATTCCAACGTCGTGTGCCCTCTTGGATATATATATATATATATATATATATATATATATATATATATATATATATATATATATATATATATGTATATAAAGTAATATATATGTATGTATATAATATATATATTAAATATATATATATATAATATATATATATATATATATATATATATATATATATATATATATATATATGTATATATATATATACATATATATATATATATATATATATATATATATATATACATATATATATATATATATATATATGTATATAAAGTAATATATGTGTATGTATATAAATATGTATGTATGTATATAAAGTATGGATATATTCTCTTTTTTTACTGATGAAAGATTGAAATTAAAACTGGAAAATGGAAATCTCTTTATGCTGTTAAATCAAGTTTTTTAGATGTACTTAGAGCAATCGATAAAATTATTTTGACTTCTCAATGAACAAAAGAACTTTAAGGAGCTTTGAAAATAAAAAAACTGATTTTTAACATAATTTTTCCATATATATTATTAAATGAATTTAACACACTCAACGCCGTTAATGCATGTACTGGAAAATACACAAATTTTGCGTTTTTATAAAAAGGTTATGTTTCACTGTATTTTTTTAGCCCGAATTATTTTTTTTTTTAATTTTTTTTCTCTCCTAGCGCTTTAGTTTGTCTAAAATCAAACAAAGTTAAATTTTTTTAAATTACTTAAGTTTAGATATAAAATTTTGCTTTATAGTTGATGAACCATATTTTGGTATAAAATGGTGCTGCTCTCAATGAAGATAAAACATTAAATTGAGAAAACAACTTTTTCAAACAAGTTTTAAGTTATATTTTTAATTTCTAACCAGTCATATGTTTGCAAACATATTAAAGGTCGAAAAAAATTAGTTATTTCAAGTTTAAAATCTGTTTTTTCCATTTTATATGAAAATTTTTATTAATACGATTGTGAAGAACACACAAATTGACATACGACTAGTTAGACTTTTAAAGTTAAACCTCTTAAGGTTTATTTAAAAGTCTAAGCTCAAAATTTAAACATTATTGTGATGTGAACCCCTATTTTATAATGCCATAAAACTATTTAACTATAATTCCGGTCTTTAAATTACCATAGATTAGTATATAAATTTTATTTGAATTATATATTCAAATAAAATTTATATATATTTTTTATTTTTTTTGTTGAAAATATGTATACATATTTTCTTACTCCATCGCAAAAGATATGTTGAGTTTTAAACAATATATATAGATATTGTTCAAACTTTACATATCTTTTAAAACTTAACATATATTGTTTATAAACAAATGTTGCAGACCGGAAAATAAATATGTTTGTTATCACCGAGAACAAACAAGTCAAAAAAGTTTGAGAACTTGCATTAACGGCGTTGAGCAGCAAGTTAACTTTTTCAAATAAGAATATAAATTTAAAAAAGCCATTTTTTTGCTGGAAAATTACATGGACACATTTAAAATACAGATTTTACCAAAGTCAAGAACAGATTTTTATTGACAAAATTTATTACAAAAAAATTATTGATTCGCTTTTATTTCAAACTAAAAAAAGAGTGAAATCTACAATAGAGTTAAGGCAATTTTTTAGCTTTTTGGAACCAAATAGCATTTAAAGATTCTGAAGTAATTAATTCGTTCTAAAATTGTTATATATAATACAAACATTTTATTACTCTAAATTTTAAATATGAATTATTACCACTGAGAAATAACAATAGAATTAGACTATTTTAACATTACTAAGCCCATAATAATTTACTTAACTTTGAAGATTTCTGTAGCATTCAATAAAAAAAAGTTTTCTAAAACGAATTTAATAAAGACTTAACGAAATACTATGGCAACCATAAGACTAAAACATTTAGCAATTTTATCAATTGAAAAAGATCGAAATCGAAAAATTTCTAAATTTAGATGCAGCTAGAGAAAATTTTGTCAATTTAAAATTACGCATGAAATTATAATTTAAAATAATTATTATATCATACTTTTTTTAATATATCTTCTGAGAAGATATATTTTTGATTAAATAAATTATTATTTAGGAATTTATTTTTTTTCAATTTAAACAAGCCACTATAAAATTTGTTTATTTGTTAATATTTTGATTAAGCGCAGTTATCTTGTTTCATAATCATTCTATATAAACCATTATGACACGCTAAGTGGGTAATTAGTTAGCCCTGTAATACCATTAAAAAATAATTTCTTTACCTTGGTAATATTTGAAAACTGAATTATAATAACTGTAAACCCAGTAATCAAATATAATAAACCAATGTCTGATGTGCTCATCCCTAAGCCTTCTAAATGAGGAAAAAAAAAAAGTAATTAGGGTCACCAAAACCTTAAAAACCTTCAAATAGGTATTACGAAGAAAAAAAACTCCATAAAATTGCAAAAGGGCCTAAATTTGCTGAGTCTGCTGCCTATTGGGGGAGTGGGGTAGCCTAGTCACGGTACTGTGTTTAATAAAAGTTACTGTGTTTGATATTTGTAGAAGCAAACAATGGAAAAAAGTCTTCGTAGCCAACTGTGGTCAATGAAAACATTCCATACAATATTGTTGAAAGGATAAAATTTTTGTTCCTGAAAATAATTAGTTAAAAAAAAATAAAATTAGTTTAGTCAAACTTGAATTTAAATGATGCCCTCAATTACAAAGCTTACCTCAGCAATTCTTTGTATCTTGACTGATGGCAGATGACTGTGGTGTTCTTTGTCTCATGTGATACATAATTTGAAATAATTGAAGCGAAGATAAAGGATCATCAAGGTTTTGTGCATCATCACCTTTGAAACTAAATTCATAAAAATAAGAGCAGTTCTTTAAATTTTTGATATGTTACAGAGAACAAAGAAGTACTTATTCAGAAGCTGAACCTAATTAGTAGACAGAAACTTAAGCCCATTTAGCTTTTTATAGAACATCAACTCGAAATAACCTCGGTGGATAGTAAAGTTGCGGGAGCTTTCTGTAATGTAAGTAATTCAACTCTGTGTTGATCTATTTGTGGAACGATTCCAAGTGATATGAATAAACCAGATTTATGAGAGAAGCATCGAACATAGGGAGCATAGCTTTTCCTATAGATTATCTATTCTTCATGGACGGATAAAATGAATGAAGTACCTCCTCCACCCTCCACATCTTATGCAAAGCAGATTTTAAAAAATGGCATTTTTAAGGGTAAAGAAAACAAAATGAAGATGAAGTAGAGAAAGGTATTGGTTCAAAAAGGATTTAAGCAGAAGGTTGGATTGGATTGGTAGCGAATGTTTCTAGGCGGATCTGGAACATCAAACCATGGTAATACGGCAAGTCATTTTTTAATGGTATTTTCTTTTTTAGAATTTAATTAATCTTTCCTTATAACTTTTATAGTTTATATTAAAATATAAATTAGCTAAGAAATTTTTAATAATAAAGGATTTTGCAAAGGTACTGGATACTGATGATAAGCTAACCAATCGGTTGTACATCAAAATCCTGTATAACTGTCTGTATGGAAGAGGTAAACCCACAGGCTCTCGAAATCAAATTCAAATATACAACCCACCATTTTGTTCATGCATACTCTTGGTATTATACGCTATAGGGCTTACACAAATTGTTATCACAGTTTTATTAGGCAGTTTGCAACAAAATTTTACCGATTAATATTTTTCCTAAAGAAGTCTTGGAAAATAGAAACAAAGATGTAAAGAACTTCAAAAAACCCATCGCACTAAAAGTTTCAAGAAAGAAATAAAACTTGGTAAAAAAAACTCCTGTACAATTTGAATCAAGTAATCAGCTTGATGAAAAGCAGAAAGAAAGAGGAATAGATACTTGCCAAGTTAAACTTGTATAAAACTTGTATAAAACTTGTATAAAACTTGTATAAAACTTGTATAAAACTTGTATAAAGCTTGTATAAAACTTGTATAAAACTTGTATAAAACTTTTTTTTTTCTGTTATTTGTACTTTGTTCTTTGATTTCACGATCCAAAAAACTATATTTTATGTATGCACAAGACAAAAAGTTCTATAGAATTTCTATAAACTTTTGGAACATATGGTCTATAAAAATTCTATAGAATTCAATAAAATTTCTATAGAATCTCTGTTAATTTCTATAGAAATTCCACTAGAACTTTTTTTTCTAGTTTTAGAAAATAAAGTTTTATTGCAATTTCTATTGAAATTAATAGACATTCTATAGAAACTTTATAGAATTTTATATATTTTCTATAGACTATATGTTCCAAAAGTTTATAGAAATTCTATAGAACTTTTTGTCTCGGGTGGGGTGCCAAAATAATATAATCTGACCCTTAAAAACCATATAACTTTAATAAAAACAACTGAATTTTTTGTTGTTATAGTTTTTAAGCTTTCAGACATTGAGCAAACTCCAAATTCAAATGTATTTATACCTATTTCCAATAATGACGTTTCGCAAAAAATTGCGGTGATTGCAGCCTGGCAAGAAAATATACTCCAAAAAGTTGTCTCCCTTACACCAAAGGTGAAGGCAATGAGTTGAAGAGTTGTTTTTTTTTATTATTTTATACTAAATTTAACTTCATTGGCAAGTTTTGAATTTTGTAGAATAATCTTTGAGAGTTGAATAGTTATGATCATTTAAAATTTACAACCCCCTCATTTTAAAGTTCGTGGAAACTTTACATGGTCATAACTTTCGAAGTCTAAAAGATTATTAGATAAAACTTAAAATCTCTTTATAAATTTAAATTTAGTGTAAAATAGTAAAATAATTTATTTCTTTATTACTAGCTTCTTTTTTTTATTTGTATAGTTGCAATACTTTAACAAAATTGCAATTTATTCCAATTATTGCATAGGATATGAATTATTCCAGATTAATGATAATTATTGTAGATGCAATGAGATCAAAAAGCGATAAATTATTGAGAGCAATACCATTAAACAAATAAATAACCAAATCGCTTGATTGAAATATTAAGCAAAGTAAAAATTTAGTCATCCGTTGAAATATATTATTTCCTAATACTAATTTACAAATAAAATTACGACAACGAAATATGAAGTTAAAAAAGAAACAAAGTTTAGTATTCTAAGTTTTTTGGCAAAGTCAATGGTATTGTACAAAGTTTCATTTTTGAGTTAAAAACTGTTAGAATTGTTTTTATAAACACAATTCTAATTTAAAAAATCTGTATATAGCTTTTTCAAATTAGAGTTTTTATAAAAAAACATGCCGTCGGCAAAAATGCAAATAAGTAGAAGATTTTGCCACCAGTTCATCTTTAAAGCTAAATTTGAAATTATTGTGTGTAGTTTTTTATCGTAATCAACAAATCAATAAACAGATAAATTAAATCAATAAACGAATAGTTTTTAATAAGTGGTGTTTCGAAATAAAAGGTATTGTTTGACACGACTTGGTTTCGGATTGAACGTTGCGCCAATGATCATGAAATCCGTTGTGAGTGCCGTCATTGATCAAGACGAATTAGTGAAGAGTGGAACGACGTCGCTTCAACCAGCATTTCAACCGTCGCTTTTGACGAGAGTCAAAAGCGACGGTTGAAATGCTGATTCGAAGTAGACTGAGCGTGTTGCAACAGCTAATTGAAGAATACAATGTTAGCGTTGAGGTAAAACTCATTCCTTCTAAAGATAATTTGGCTGACGCATTAACAAGAGTTCGCAGCAGATGGCTCAACAAACGGACTGTGCCAGAGTATCGGAATAGTTGTATGGGAATCGTAGCAACGAAGGCTGAATCTATTTCCGATATACACCAAAGAACTGGACGTTTCGGAGTGAATCGAACGTTAAACTTTGTTCGTAAAGCAATTCCGACTGCTACTGAAAACGATGTTCGAAATGTGATAAAAAGTTGCGAACCATGTCAGTTAATAGATCCAGCGCCAATACGGTGGGAAAAAGGGAAATTGGATGTTGAAGGAAACTGGGAGAGATTGGCCATGGACATCACGCATTATGGCACTGACAAGTTTTTGAGTCTAATTGATTGCGGACCTTCAAAATACGCGTTGTGGCGACAATTATCAAGCTCATACGGAAGTCTTGCCATAGTCGGAATGCGTCGAAACAAATCGTAGAAGTGAACGGCATTCCGCGTCATGTGAAACACGTTAGACCTCGAAATGATACTCAGTCCTGCATTATCCCTGATGTGGAAATAGAGATGAATACTGAAACTGGTCTAGAGAACGCTAAAAATCAAGGAGAGCAAGTTAAAGATGTATTAGAGACGAACGAGGAAAATGTCGAAGCTGAAGATAGACCCCAAGAAATCGACATGCTTTTGCGACGGAGTGGTCGGGAACGGCGCAAGCCTTCGAAATACTTTGATTGCTATTTGGATGATCCGTAAGGATCAAGGAGGAGTGTAATTCCGGAAAGTTCTAGAATATTTAATGACGTTAGAGATTTAATAGCTTTAATAGTTTTTACCAATAATAATTGTAAATATGTTTTTGCGGTGATTTATGACGGTGTTTTGAAGGATATTTTAGGAAAAGCATAGAGTATATATATTGAGGAAAAATTTGTAAATAGCAGAGTTTTAGTTAGAAGAAAAGATTATCGTTTATTGATTTAATTTATCTGTTTATTGATTTGTTGATTACGAGAAAAAACTACAAGCTAACCGGGCATGGAACCAAGTATGAGATTATTTGATATGTTTGAAACGTATGATGGCACTTCGGATGCTGCTGTTTGGATTCAACGAACGAAAGTCATTGCTGAAATTCAGAACTTAAAGCTTGAACTACTTTTTCCGATTCTTCTCAGAGAAGCTGCTTATGCAGTGTACGATGTATTAACCGCGGAAGATAAAAAAGATGTTGTGGAAGTCGAGCATGTGTTATTAGCGGCGTTTTCTGTAAATGCCTATACTGTATATGAACTGTTTACAAAACGAAAATTATGTGACGGAGAAAAAGCCGACGTGTTTTTGGCTGATTTAAGACGATTAGCCTATCTTGCTAAATTATCAGAGGAGTCGGTGCGTTTGGCGTTTGTTGTGGGTTTGCCAGAAGTTTTATCATCAAGATTTCGAGCCGTAATGGACCCGATTGATATAATGTTACTCAGAGTGAGAGCTGCTTTGAACTGTGCAAATGTGATTGACAGTGACGCTGTTGGCGTTGTATCTAGACGCCATGCTACAAAAACCGCGTTAGTGTGTTACAACTGCAAAGGTTTGAATCACATTGCAAAGAATTGTTTGCTTGCGAAGAACTTGTCACCGAAGACTGTTAGATGTTTTAAATGTGGTGAGGAAGGACACATTGCATCGAAATGCTGGAAGCTGCAAGGAAACGATTGCAGTAGCGAGGAATCTGCGCTACCTCGCTCCTGAACAACGGTGGAATGAGCGCATTATCTGTTATTCGTTTAAAAGTTAACGGTATAGTTGCGACAGCTTTAGTGGACACAGGATGTTCGAAGACGATTTTGAATAAAATATTCCTGCCCAAAAGTCAATGTAGGTACTCAAACTCTCAAAAGGTAGTAACGTTTGAAGAAAAAGTTCATCAGTGCACTGGGTCAGCGGTCGTGATTCTTGAGGTTGATGGCATTAAAGCACGTGATGAAGTTATTTTAGTGGACTTCCAACCGTTTAGAGTTGATATGATGCTTGGAATGAGTTCCATTAAATTACTAGGAGGAATATCCATTTCTCCTTTGGGAAAAGCGAAGTTCGGATTGAGTTACTGTGGAGCATCGGCTTTGAACAAGGACAAAGTTAAGAAAATCGAAATAAAAAAGAAAGATCATGAAGCAGTTTTTAATGGTGTTGATTGGAGAGTCAAATGGAAATGGAGAGATGGAGAAAGCCCCGACCGATTGCGCAATAAAGTGGCACAGTACGGAATTCCACAACACGCTAGAGCAGACTATGAAAACGAACTACAGGATTGGATTGATCGGAAGTGGCTGTTAGAGTATGACGAAAATGAATTGGGGCTGCCCAAAGGGCAGATTCTTTTAATGGCTGTCATTCAGAGAAACAAAGACCACAAAAACCGACCTGTTCTGGACTGGAGAGAAGCTAACGATTTTATTGAGACATCCACGAGAGATGCAGATGTGTATGTAGAAAAGCTTAGGGAATGGAGAAGAATGGGTAACAAACCAGCAATTATTGATTTACGCAAGGCTTATCTTCAACTAAAAACTGATAAATCTCTTTGGCCCTTCCAAACACCAATAAACGAATAGTTTTTACCAATTATTATTGATAAAAACTATTAAAGCTATTAAATCTCTAACGTCATTAAATGTTACATTTGTGTATTTGAATTACATTGTGTAATAAAGCTAAACTCTAATAGTTTGAGAACTAAAAAGAAATATATAAAAATATAATTGCGATTACATTTTTTTAAAGGAAAAGCATACTTTTTTTCCTTTGAAGAACAATTGCAGAAACCAATAAAACAATTATCAGCCCAATGCTGAAAATTAAATTTGGTAGTAATACTTTATAAGTATCAAATAATCCACCTTAATTTTATATATATATATATATATATATATATATATATATATATATATATATATATATATATATATATATATGTAACTCATCTAAATAAAATTATTCACCGTATAAATAATAAAGTACCTTTAACAAAAACATTTGGGTATTTATCAGTAGGAAATACAAGAAACCCTAGATAAAAATACAAAAAATAGAATGGTCTTAAGTGGAGTCGGAGTCGGAGCTCATTTTGGCTGGAGTCGGAATCGTAGTCGGAAAAATTGTACCAACTCCGACTCCAGCTTAAAAAAAATCTTTCAAAGTTTCATAAATTTCATATGAATTTTATGTATATTAGTCATTAAAATATTTTATGTTCTGTCAGTCTAAAGCTTAAGTATCAAACTCTAGCCCTCAAATATATATAATACACACAAAAAACTTCTTTGAATACTTCGAAGTTAAAAGTTCTTTATTATCCTTTTCTTTATAATGTCTTTTTTTTTCTTTCAATTTATTCAAACTCGATAAGTTACCATGATCTGTTAAAGAAACTCATTAAAAGTTAACTGCGTTGTTAACAACCGAATTTTCCTCTGATAAAAGGCGAGCTAATGTTGTGTAAGATCGCATCTTAAAGTTAAAATGTCATTTGATTCAATCAAATGACATTTTAACTTTAAGATACAATCTTACAAAACTAACCTAATGACCTAATGGCTTATCATTTTCTCTTAACATGGATAACTTAATCTTAATTTAAGATTAACAACTAACCTAATAACCTAATGGCTTAATACTTTCTCTTAACATGTATAACTTAATCTTAATTTAAGATTAAGTTACCTATGTTAAGAGAAAGTGATAAACCATTAGGTTATTAACTGCACTCTATATCTTTTTATATAAAATTTAAGTTCAGTAACTTTTACAGTAAAAAAATGTTTTCTTTCTCTTATAAGTTTTGATAAATTTATAGTTTTATGATTTCATTTGAAATCGTTTCGTTAAATAATTAATTTATTGTATAATATAAAGCGAGCTTTATTAAAATTACCGCATTCGTAATACTAAATAAAAATACTGAAGTATTAGGTTCTGTGAAAATTCATTTAGAAATAATTTACTTGCATTAAAATCCTCCGTGTAAAAAGCATAATTACGACCCTAATTCTGTGACACAAAGAAAGATCAACAATAATATAAACATAGGGTCTAGTTGAGTACAGGTTAGGGAATAAGAATGGAAACACTATGGGCAACAAAAGGTTGTTGGATTAGGATACCCAGGAGCTCTTTCTTATTTTGGACCAATTGATTAAAAAAAAAAGTATGTTATTGATTTTTTTTTCTTAGATGCTTATAAAGTTCAACAAGAAAGAGTTTTGTTTGATATTAAATAAATGTTGAATGCAGAGAGAAATATTAACAAAGTTTTATGTATATTTCAAAATAATATAGTTGTTTTCATAATAGTTTTATTCCAGTTAATTTATTTTGAAATCTAAATTGTCTTTCCTTGCAATCAGCCGTTTGTCTTCCTACATTTGCCCATTCTTTTTCATACTTTTTTTACTGGAGTTTCTTCCGGCAAAGTATGAAACCTTTAATGCTGATGATCATCAACAATGATGTAAGTTTTACTGACAACATGCTTCGTACACCAGTACAGATGATATTCATAATTGAAAACCTACTATCATATTCTGCATTGCTTCCATGTATAATCGTTGATAAAGAATACAGATGTTTTAATCTTGTCAATGCGAGTAGCTTTAATTTTTGGAAAACATGATCAGCGGATACATGTTCTTGACGATTAAAATCAACAACATGATTCAAACCATTGCTCTGATTGGATTAAAATATGATTTTCATTAACAGATTTTATGTGTGACTTAAAACCTATTACCAGCTTCTGATAAGGGTGGGTTTATCAGAAGCTGGTTTTACTTGATTTCTATCTTCTAATTTTTACATCCTGGAAAATACCATTTTCAATGAACAGCTCAACTTCAGAAACCATGGTAACTTCTCCAAATTTTCTCCAATCAATGAAATGAGCGACATAAATTGAATTGCTATTGCGAGTGTGAAATTTTTTATTTGTTGAAATTCTGAAGTTGATTTAAGTTCTTCATCATACATTAATGCCAGGTTTTTAAAAAATTACTCGCTTGCAAGTTTATGTGTAAGGTTTTTAAAATTGGCTCTCTTCTTTGAGTTTGTGTTGGATCAATTATAACATTTATGGAATGCAAATGTAAAGCTTTAAAGTTGTAAAAAATGACCTTTACAGTTAAAAAAAATGAGTCAGTCCACCGTTCACTGAAAACGCTCTTTCTCAATCTTATGTAGACAAACTTTCACCTCAACTGTTGGTGTTTCAATCACTTCTGCTGCTGCAAAAAGCACTCTTGTTTTTTGAATACTAAGTGATGCACTAAAACAAAAGAATATCAATAAAGCACTTGAAATTTTTTCTTTAACTGCACCATTTACAGCTAGTTCAAAACAAAGAATCAAGCAATGCCACACTACTAAACGAGAAACTGCTGCTTCAATTGTTCAAAGACGCCATTATTTGACCCAGTCATAACGGAGGAACCATCGCTACAAAATTTTTGTAAATTATTAAATGAATAGGAATCCAAATATCCATGCCGATTAAGATAATTTAGTATCTCTCGAGAATTTGAGAGATTCTAAATTGTGCTAATCGGGATTAGCAACTTCTCCATAATTGACATCATTAAACTCTAGTTACTCCACAATTATATTTGTTGGAAAGTCATCAAATGCATAAGAAAGATATATAATCAAGCAAGCTTTCCTCAATCAATTTGTTGTTTCATTGCTTAAGATACTGAGCGGACCGGGGTATTTCTGAATGTAGCATGATACCTTTATTTTTATTTGGTAACTTTAATTCAAAATTAATTATGTCTCCACAAATAACGCTTAAATATAAAAAAATTAAAACTACTATAATTGTTATAATTAAAAGACTGAGTCAAACATTTAGGGTAATGATTTTTCCCCACATCCTTACAATTTTTAAAAGTTAAGACCAAAGCTGCTGAGCTAAGTGATCATTGAAGCATCTATGATAAATAATTTGTTAGTGTACTACACGATTGTTGAGGCTATGAACGGCTCGTTGCTAACGTGCTAATAAAATTAGTAACTTGAAATGACACATGGCAAAAAGAAATTTGACAACTTTTCCTGTTTATGCTTTGTAGCCATTTACATTTACGAAAATCATGTTTTTTTTTAGTTTAACTATCTAATCAAATCTATTTTGAAAAAGTTATTTTAGGGATATTTAAATAAAGTAAAAAAAATCATATTATTAATTATAATAACAATAAGAAAAAAATAAACAATACAACTCAGACAGCAACCCAGACATCAACCAAGACAGCAAGGATAGACGTGCTATTAATAGAAAAGAATTTTTTTTTAAATGTGTATTCAAAAATACCTTAGCAACCATGATTAACGTCTTTAACAGTTTAATTAATGCCATCAAAAAAATTGAAAATGTTAATGCTGGAAATCGAATCAAGCATTTTTAGGTGCTTGAGCTAACTTTTAGACATGGTGGAAACTCCAAACGTTTATGTTTATGCTTCTTTTAAAAAAGAATACTTTGCAAAAAATTGCTGAGGTTGGAGCCTTGGAACAAAAAAGTTACAAAATTGACTACGACGCCTCTGCTCCAAACGTGATAGCAATAAGTTGATAAAAAATTTTTTTATTTTAACTGAATCAATATTCATTAATAAACTTTAAATTTCATACAATAATCTTTTAGTGTTCAAAAATTGTGGCCATGTATAATTTGAACCCTCTTAATTTTAAGAGGGTTCTAACTTTTTTGTAGTCATAATTTTTTAACGCTCATGATTTATTTTTAAAAAATTTACTACTTATCAATGAATATTGATTTGGTTACAGAAAGCAAAAAAAAATTATCAAGTTGTTACTCTCACGTTAAGGCAAGGGCGTCTCATATTTTCAACTCATAAAACAGAAAACGTTGAAAATGATTTAAAAACCACATTTTCTTTAAAACAAAAAGCCTAAGACGTGGACCATTGCTACATTAGTTTCGCACAAAAATATAATGAGTTGAGTGACCTGAATATTCAGAGAAACGAGCAAGATATGATCAAAAAGTTAAAAAAGAGCCATGCATGTCATAGTTTATGAAACCAATCAAGAGCTGGTAAATTCAAATATCTAAATATATTAAACAAATACAAAACTGTAAAAAAGTTAGTCAAAAGCAAGTTAAAATAATCGGCTATTGAATATGAGAAAAAGCTTTAAAATAATGCAAAAAAAAATTTTTTAATTATTCTGCAAAATATGCAAAAAAAAACTCAAAAATATATCAGTAAAACAAAATCAATTAAAAAATCATGCAAAGGTACTCACATCTGACAGGCATGAGATATATAATACATTGAACATAAGTTTTAAATCAGTTTTTGTAAGAGAGCATAGTGAAATTACAAAGTTTAAATCACGCGTTAAAATTTTTATAAATAGGATTGGATTAATGTTGTTACAAATAAGTCAATTCATCAAAAACTAGATTCTCTGGACGTCAAAAAAGCATGCGGTAGTTATGGTACTAGTCCCTTCGTACTTAAAAATTGTTCAAGTGTCGCAACTCCTTTAGCTTTAATTTACCGAAAATCAATTGAAGCAGGAAACGTTCTTTCCAATTGGAAAGAAGGAAATATCACGACAATATTCAAAAATGAAAGTACAACAGAACTGCTTAACTATAGACCCGTATCATTAGCATCTATAATATGCAAAGTTATGGAAGCATTTATAAGAAAAGTGATAAAGACTCATCTTTAGAAAAATAAATTGCAGTAAAAAATCAACATAGCTTTGTAAAAAAAAACCTGTGTAACAAATTTACTAGAAACATTAGACATTTTAACAGCAAGCTTGAGTGAAAGTAGAGGTAGAGGAAGATATGAAATATTTGGAGTTTTTCATAGTCTTTGATAAAGTTCCACATAAACTACTGTTGGAAAAGTGCGAAGTCTATGGTATCAAGGGTGTACTACTTGACTGGATATCGTCTTTTATATACTAACGAAGGCAAAGATTTGTAATAGGTGAATACGTGTCACCGTGACTAGATATTTTTAGTGGTGTGCCTTAGGACTCTGGTTATTCTTGATATTTATAAACGATCTACCATCAATTGATTATTTGAATTGCAAATAATCCGCAGATGACAGTAAACTAATCAAAGTTATAAAAAGTGTTCAAGATCACGAGTCTTTACAGAATGATATCAATTTAGTTTAAAAAATGGTTGGATATCTGGTTGATCAAGTTGAACGTTGGAAAGTGCAAAGTGATGCATATAGGTAAAAAGAACCCACAAATGAGTTATAGTATAACCCATGACGGTGAAGAGCATTCATTAGATACAACAGTAAGTAAAAGAGATTTTTGCGTAATTTTTTCATCCAACCTTAAATGGCATAATCAAGTGACTTTAGCGACAGCAAAAGCACAAAGAACTTTGGGTCTAATCAAAAGTTATTTACATACTTTGATGTGGAAGCGGTGAAATCACTATATTCGACATATGTGAGATTGCTTCTTGAGTTCGCTATACCTCCCTGGAAGCCTTATTTACAACGGGATATTAATGAGTTAGAGAAAGTGCAAAGAAGAGCATCGAAGTTAGTTCCACATCTTAAAAAGATTTCATATAAAAAAGGACTAAAAGCAATGGGTTTAACAACATTGGAGATAAGAAAAGCAATAGGACATCTTATACAGCAATACATTTTTAAGCAAAATACTGACCAAATAAGTCAGTACAAAAATCCACAATCAGCATCACCTTTGACTCGTTCAGGCCCAGCTTCTTCAGTTTAGGGCAACAAATGCAGTTTTAGAAAGAGAATATGTACCATCATGTTTACAGAGATATAATGTCTTCAACAACCAAGTTTGTAATAATTGGAGTTTGTAGAAAGAGAATATGTACCATCATGTTTACAGAGATATAATGTCTTCAACAACCGAGTTTGTAATAATTGGAATTTGTTACCAAATGAAATCATAGATGCAAGATCATTGAATGTTTTCAAAGCGCGAAACGATAAAAAGCTTTTGATAACTTGTTTTAAATTGTGTTTTGATAACTTGTGTATTAAATTTTTTGGGCTGTCTATAACAAAATGCTTACATCGTGTTCCACATTTTATTTTTAATACTTTATTATATTTAAAAATAATTGTAATTATTAGAGCAATAAATATTAATATTACTATTGCTAAAAGTTTGAACCTTTAAAATATTAGGGGTTCCTAAACTTTATATGCCGAATTTTTTGATTGCCAAAATATACTTTGATAAAATATTAACCTAATTGTAAGTTAAAGTTAGATTCATGATAAAAAAATATTATTTCAAAAATTAATACCCCTCTGCAACCATGGGTTACACTGGGAATTTTTTCCCATGTTCTGATGTTTGACATCAACTTGGTATTTTCTCAGTAGGCACGCAACGTTTTATTCACGTTTCAATCACGTGTATTTTAGTTGACCTCGTCTAGTGGCTATTTGTGAATTGAACAATGACTAAACGTGTAAATAAAACGATGACAAAACGCGACTAACAGATGACTAAACGTGAATAAAACGTTAAAGTTTCCGAAATGTTTTTTTCAAAAGTGTCTTTCACAACGTTTTTTTATAATAGCAGTAATCAACTTTGCATAAAGAGAATTTGTTCTCTTGTTAAAAATGTAAAAAAATTCTTGATAATAAAGAACTTTTCTCAACAGAAGCTTGGCTATGCGATTACGTTTATTATTATATATTTTTTTTCAAAGCGGAATTGGATTCTAATTTAATTGTAGCAGTAAACTAAATAAAGGTTCAATGAACGAATCTGACTTAAAAAAGCTACGCTTTTTTATTAGATCTGCCATTTTGTATATTTAAGCAATGAGTGCAGTGTCAACTTAAGTCATTTAAAAATTTAATTTTTTAGTTGTAGAAATAAAACTTATGCTTTTAAAAAAATGAAAAAAAATTATTAAACATATATAAAACTAACTAATTAAAACGGCTTTAAACTTTTATGTACTAACTAAAGACCTATTTCTCTTTTATCTAACATTAGTAAACTTCTTGAAAAACTTATGTTTTCTAGAGTGTACTTTTTTCTTAACCCTTTTAACTGTTTAAATGAATTTCAATTTGGTTTTCGTTCAAATGCATACAAATAATAAATGCATACAAGCGTTGAAGATATCCAAAAAGCAACTTTGTGGCTGCATTGCATTTGCCTGCATCAGAAACAGTGAGATTTAATGAACGGACACCTCACGGGGAGAAGAAAGTCAAAGGGTTCTGTTCCAGAATTCGTGCTTGCACTCCTTTAATGCGACCTTTTATATTGCTTCCATTGTCATATCTTAGTCCTCTGCAGTCATCAATATTCATGTCGTTTTCAGACAGAAAGTTAGTAATTAATTTTGTAATTTCTTCACCTGTTTGGTCTTCAGCTACCAGGAAGCCCAAAAAATATTCTTTAATTGTTGCAGAACTTTTTGAAGTTTCGACGAAATGTACCACTACAGTTATTTGCTCTTTATGGGCCAAGGCTGGAGTGCAATCCAGTATGAGGGCAAAATATTTTGCCACCTTGAGACAATGAATAATTTCAGTTTTCATTTTTCTTGACATAAGTATGATTAGCTCACTTTGAATCCTATTGCTTAAATAATGATTTGGCAACTGATTGTTGGTTACTCTATGAACCTGCTCCTGCATAACACTATCAAACTTTGCCAATAACTCCACTAGGTCAAAAAAGTATCCATTCCCATGGGCAAAAAGCTTTTCCTGACTGCCACGAAAAGCCAAATTGTTTTTTGCCAAATATTGAATTCCCACAATTCTCTCAATTACTGATCGCCAGTATTGCTGTTCTTGCTGAAAGATACTCTGATTCTGTTGATCGATTGTACTGTTTGCTTTCAAGCTTCTTCCATTTTATCCAGGAGTTGTTGTGCTCTTGTGAACGATCATGCTCACTTAATATTGAATAAATGTTTTTGCAAGCGTGAAAGCCACTGGTACTAAGTTTTTGTTTATTAACACTAAACAACTTGCAGCAGAAACAGTATACAGCATCTGCTTTTTTTGAGTATACAAGCCATGAACTTATTATGGTTTGATCATTTGTCAGGAATCTATTGTAGTTTGAAGCACAAAAATCTTCGTTTTGCTTTGGAATTGGAATAGAAACTCTTTGGAAAAGCATAATACTTTACCTGTATTGGTCCTGAGAGAACTAATTGTTTTCGAAGATGAGACAAATAATCAGGCCAGTCTGCAGGATCTAAAGAAATCTCGTAAAGCTCAACCTCAGGAATCTTTTTTGGTGTCAGTTCCCTTGAAGTTTTAATTGATGCAGGTTCTGCCGAAGGGTTTGGCACAAAAGTATTGTCCTCGCCATTTTCATTAATTGCTGTTGCATCATCAACTGCCCATGTTAGAGATTTTTGAATGGGCAAAACTTGATTTTTGTGTTGTGGTCGGGTGAAAAATGAACTAATTTTGGCAAAAGTTCAATCTTTTTCTTATCCTTTTGCTTTTTCTTTCATTTGCTAAACCCACTTGCACTATTTCGACTCCTTTACAATTCTCAAAGTCTACAGTTTTTAGCACAAGTTATCACATTACACAACTTTTGACATGTTCTGTATCATTGACTGTATCACGGACGACTGAGAGCAATAGACGCCGAACCAGTCCCTCCAATTTTGCCCAAGAGTGAGCAATATTAATCCATAAAGAAGAGCACGAGAATAGTACTATAATGAGCAATGCTGTAATGGTCTCCGCTTTAAAGACATGTACCGTAAAATTGGTCGAATATTTCATAAATTAAATTTTAAATTTTAATGTTTTTTTTTTACTTAAAAATTTTGAAAAATTTGAAGCCCCTTCCATGCCCCTTGGACGATAGTGGCCCCAGGCAGCTGCCTGGTTTGCTTATTAGTAGGCACGGCCCTGTAAGCAGTTAAAGATATCAGACATTTTTATTTTAAAAACATGGAGTTTAACATTTAAAAAAGTTTAATAGTTAAATCTTTTTTAACTGATCAATACATTAGTATGGCACCAAACATGTTTCTTGACAAAAATATGTTTCTATTAAGCAGCTTAAAAAGTAATTATTTAGTACTATTTTACTACTACTTCGTTTTCTATGAATAAACACAGATGCAACAAATTCGATAAATGAATAATTAGAAGGCAAATTACTTTTTTCATTTGCTTTTATTTTTTATTTTATGTAGGATTGATTTATTAAAATTATTTAATGTTGCCTTAGAACAAAGCAAACAAATAGCAACTCTGCAAAATCGATTTGCTAAAGTAGTTGGCGACTCACTAAGTAAGATTTGTGTTAAAAATTTGTGTTTTAAGATAATTATTCAATATTCATAATTATTATTTAAGATTTTTTTCGTTTTTTTATAGCTAAATTTGGTGTCGCTCGCTATTATGGGAGAAAATATCGACTGATTCATGAAATAAAATTTTAAGCGTTCTCTTCGTAAGTTAGAAGCAGATCTATGAACATTTAATTAATTATATATAAGGATGATATTTGAACAAGCATACACCGTTTATTACAAATATAAAATATTTATGTCAAGAACTAATTTACTGACTAATGAAACCATGGAATTTGATACGTATGAAATATTTCCTCGCGTTGAATTTTTCTTCTTTAAACGAATCCAAACGCTCGCAACTTTAAAGCATAATTATTGCAATGAAGATATACTTTTGGTCCCTTTGAAATTCATGGGGACCAAAAAGTCACCTAAATGTCACGTGCCAAATGTAACATGAAAAGCACATTCATAAATCACGTCTTTTGATTATTTCATGGGGACCAAAAAGCCACCTATATGTCACGTGCCAAAAGTAACTTAAAATACACGTTTTTGCTACGTTGCTGTGCCTGCTGGGTTTCAAACTCATTTTCTATTAATCCTCGTGTTCTTCGAACTCTTTTCATTCATCAGTCTAATAAAACAACGATTATTTTCGCCGCGGCCCTATATTTTAGAAAAATCTTATTGGAATTAGTTATTTAATATTTATTTTGCATATCAACTAAAGATAAAGAAATAAGGTACTTAGAGATAATCTAAGATAATGTTGATGAGTTTGAAGTCAGCGGCCAAAGTAAATTTTAATTGATTGAGTGTTTCTAGAGGAGAACCATCACCATCTGAAAGTGTTTTCAGATGGTGATGGTTCTCCTCTATTTTTCGGAATATGTTTAAATAATTAGTTTGTTGACCCCGGTGTACTAATGGTTTCTTGGTTGTAATTCTTAGTCTGATGGGTATATTACTTTTACGGCAATATTCAGAGATCCCTGTCCTCCATCAATACTAATACATAAAGCAAAATTTAAAAGACTAAATTTTCTGAAAAAACAAACTTCAGGTGGCTGCATAGATAGGTAAATTAAACATAATCTTTTTTAAAAAGATTTATTAACGTTTATAAGCTGACAGTTTATGACATCATAAAACCTAATAAAATAGCGTGAACTGTTCCTTACTTCAAAATAGGTGCTCTCCTGTATCCCATATCTTCCAATTTATGTTTTTATTTCTGTTATTATTCTTAACACTGCACAATTTGGTCATAGTTTATCAACTAATTCACGATTCATGAATCCAATATCCACAAAGTTTTTGATCAGATGAGTCAAAATCTATTCTTCCCCTAAGATAGGAATTTGTCAACGCAACATAACAGATGCATCACGTATCTTTTGAAGATAATCTTGCTTTTTGCAGATTCATCTTAAACTAAAACATTTTTGTTTACCATTTTCTGTATTAGATAATATTAAATTTATAAATCAATTTTCGAACAAATTTTTTGATTTCAAAATAAGTCTCATTGCGTCTCACTAGTCAATCACACGATTGACTAGTGAGACGCAATGAGACTATATATACACTATACGATACATATATAAAGAATATATATATATATATATATATATATATATATATATATATATATATATATATATATATATATATAAACTATATGAGACTAATTTGCTTAATTTTATGCCATTAGTTTGCTAGTTTGCGTAGTTCTTTAGTCGATCAGAAACACAGTTGATTAAAAATATAATAGATAGAAAATTCAGTCGATTGAAATCTAAGTATATTGAAAAATTGGTAGTTTACTTGCATTGGTAGTTTACTTTCATCATTCTTCGAAGTAATGCTCATCATAACCTGATGCAAAAATGAAGAATAAAAATTCGTTGATTGGAAAATGAAATTATCATATTCTACAAATTTAGAATTATCAAAATTAGATTCAGTTATGGGCCATCTTATAATTATATTTATTTATGAAAGTGAAAAAATGGTTGTCAAAGAAAACTGATGTCAGTAGTTGTTAATTGAATCGGAAAAAAGCACTTTGTGAGATAAAGATGATTATGAGTTGCAGGGGAAGGAAAGTTTTTTTCCTTAACTTTATTAGATTTGACAAGTAGAGGAAGAGGGAGGGGGGGTGCATCAAAGGAATCACTAAAAGTTTGGTTTTTCGTTTGCAAAGGGAAAGTGGTAAAAACTTATCTCAATTATTGCTTTAAATTATGTTCGAGAAGATTATAAGATTAAATTAAGGCTAAAAATAAAATAAACAGTATTATAAATAAAACAGTATATTGTGTTTGAAAATAAACTGTTGGGTATTGTCTAATAAACAACTATTTTTTTGTCTTTAATTAAACAAAATTAATTAATTAAAGTTAAGCTATTTTGTTTAAGAATGATGCAATCAGTTATTTGTCATTTACATATGAGCCAACTTTTCAAAATTATAAAATTATAAATAGCCAAGGTTCTACATAAGTATATTTTTCCTTGTTCACTGAAATATAATCAATGAAATTGTCTGCATAAACCACCAAGACAAAATAAATATATTTTGTAACAAGATTGTAAAAATCTTTAATTAAAACTAGACACTGAAGTCACAAAAATAGACACGGAAGCCACGAAACCATCAACATATCATTCTAAGATTAATTTTTTTTTAAATTTATTAAGGTCCTCGAGGAAGACCTATCAGTCTTATCACAGAGCACCACGGACGAGCATTTAACCAGGTTACCACAACTTTTTTTTAAAAAGTTAAAAAAAAACGATTACATCGTTTGCTTTATTGTTAATTATCATTATAATTAACAGTTATGCATGGCCCCAAAAGCTTAAGTTCAACAAATAATCAAGTTTCTAAAATACTCTTGCTTTAAGATTACATATGAAGTTAAAACTCCCTATATATAATGTCACAACTAATATGAACTATTTTTATATATATTTAGTAAAATTACAAAAATTATCAAACTCATACAAAGGCAAATGCACATTAATCAGTTTTAAATTACTAAAACACACCGTTTAACTTTTTAGAGTTATAAATATGTTAGTATTGATTGTCGATTAGGCATTTATTACCTACTAACTATTTTGCTCGCAGACGATGATGATGAAACAATTCCAGCGTAAATTATTAAATGTGAAAATTTAAGTAAATGCAATCAAATTAAAATAAAAGTGAAACAATAAAATATATTATTAACAAAACAAGTTTTTCTACTTTTGTTAAATTAAATGCCCTATTTATCAACATTAGGATATTTTTCAGAAGAATTTAAAGATTTAACTATTGAGTACAAATTTCTCAACTCATAAGTTTAAAAGTTATATAAAAGAGTTTCGCAAGTTTTTATTTAAAATAACATAATTTCTTGTGAAAAATGGATTTTATCTCAAGATTTTGTCGTCTCATATCGCGTACATTAAATTCAACCATTTTCAATAGTTTTTGAGGCTTTGAAAGGAGTGTAAATGCAAAACCCTATTTGATTCTAACACCCATTTATCCCGGTTTCTAACACCCATTTATCCCGGTTTCTAACACCCATTTATCCCGGTTTCTAACACCCATTTATCCCGGTTTCTAACACCCATTTATCCCGGTTTCTAACACCCATTTATCCCGGTTTCTAACACCCATTTATCCCGGTTTCTAACACCCATTTATCCCGGTTTCTAACACCCATTTATCCCGGTTTCTAACACCCATTTATCCCGGTTTCTAACACCCATTTATCCCGGTTTCTAACACCCATTTATCCCGGTTTCACTTGTTACTTTAGTTACTTATTACTTTACTTTAGTTAAAAAAAAGTGCTTACCTGCTTCTACTTCTACTTACCTGCTTCTACTTCTACTTACCTGCTTCTACTTCTACTTACCTGCTTCTACTTCTACTTACCTGCTTCTACTTCTACTTACCTGCTTCTACTTACCTGCTTCTACTTCTACTTACCTGCTTCTACTTCTACTTACCTGCTTCTGCGTCAGTAACATTAAAGGTCTAAATATTAAAAAAAAATTTAAAACTAAGCACAATTTTGAAACAAAAGTTATAAAATATAACTACAAACATGAAGCGTGATCTATAGTAAAATACTTTCAAAAATTGATAGCTAGCAACTAGTTCGGGATAGCTAGCAATTAGTTCGTGATAGTTAGCAACTAGTTTGGGATAGCTTGCAGCTAGTTTGGGATAGCTAGCAACTAGTTCGGGATAGCTAGCAGTTAGTTCGGGATAGCTCGTATCAAAACTAATGGTAACTATATAATTATAATGTCGTAATGATGTTGCTGACTTTTAAAATAAGATATGCTGTGTGTGAAGTTTAAATAATTCTTTTGATTATAAAAAAAAAAAAAAAAAAATGATTCTTTTTTGCGAAGCAAGAAAATTCAACTATATTAAGAAAAAGCAAATGTTAGCTAATTAATGGCACGCGCAAGTTATTACGTTGTCACCGTTCCCGGTTCCTTTCCTGAACTAAAGAGACCGAATAATGCAGTCTAGTTAAAAAAATTTAAATTGTAAAAGTAAACAAGAAAACAAAATACCTTTACAAGTTGCGGTAAATATGAAGACAGATTTGTAGAAGCCATTCCGTTAAACAAATAAATTTAAAAAAATAGTTGCTAAGAGAATTCATAAATAATTTTAGTAATCTTTTGTACTTTTTATGTATGATTTACTGCTAATGAAAATTATTAACAAAAAAATTGCGTCAATAAAAATACAAAAATGGAAAACAACATACGTTGAGAAAAAAAAATCATTAGGCTTATTCCAATAGGTAATACAACTGCGCCGCTTGGATAAAAAAATCTTTGTAAAATATGCGACATTTTTTCTTTTCAGACAACACAATGAACCATTTCTAAAAGTTCTATACGTTCAGTACGTTCAGAACGTTTAAAAAAAAAAGTCATATAAAGTTAAAAAAAAAAACATTAAGTTTTTATTGATCAAGAAAAAAAAAACAAAGTTGCGTCTCTTCATATTTTAAAAATAAATGCTATAAAATCAATAACATTTACCATAACAAATTCATACCACTTCATATGCAAACTAATGCAGCTTTTGAGGAATGTATGAAAAAAAAATTCATATTCTACAAGTAAACCTATGCTTGTGGCAATTTTAAATAATTTAAGAGGCTCACCCCTCAAAAATTTTTCGACAGTTACCAAGTTTATTGAATTTTCAGGGTATTTATTGGTAAGGATATAATAAATGTATTTAAAAAAATATTTTTTTATTTTTAAATATGTCAGTTGCTGCTATGGTGACTAATTCAAAATGAAGAAAATCATAAGTTCTTGAAATTTGGAAAGCTTATTCCTTAAGATTGGTAAATTATTTTTCAAGAAAACTTTCTAACATTATTTTATTTATTAATACTAAATGGATGCAATAAACCAGAAAAAATTGAAATATTATCTATTACTACTGGAAGAATATCTGTTTGAGTTTTTAAAAAATCAACAATGTTTTTCAATATTTTTAATATAAAATAAACTTTAGACAAGGTTATCACAAAAATACAGAAAATTTTAATAAAACTTTTGGTTTATTGCATGAAATAATCTACTATGGGTGTTGTGTGAAAGTATTAGCTTAAAAGCTATAATAGAACTAGAGTTATCACATTTCCAAATTCTATTAAACTTGGAAAAAATGAAATCTGAGAAAATAAAAAAAGCGTAAAACATTTTGTAAAAAGAGTTATAGTAAGATTTTATTTCTTAGAGCTTTTAAAATTCAAGCTTCATAGAATCAATTTGAAAGGTTATTTGATAATGGAAAGTTATGCAACATCTAAATTATGTATAATTTTATAAAAAGTAACAAAATTTACGAAGAAAAAAAAATCACACTAAAAAGATCTTTTGTTAAAAAAACGTTATATAACTAAAAATAAAAGAATGCTATATCTAGAATAAAAAACTAAATATAATGAAAAAAATATCTTTAAAAATAGTCTTTTTTTTATGATTTTTCCTTTACTTTCTCTTTTTGTTTATCACCTTTTTTTTTTTTGTCCTCTAATTTGACAATGATTCAAGCAACTACAAGTAAAGCACAAAGAATATGTTTAATAAGAAAAAGCTTTACTTATCTTAATACTGAAATGGTAAGGCAATTATACACATTGCTGGTTAGATCACACCTGGAATTCGCAGTTCCAGTGTGGAGTCCAGGTAATAAAAACGATATCAATGACCTAGAAAAAATTCAAAGACAAGCAACAAAGCTAGCACCTGAACTAAAACCTCTAAGTTACACTGAAAGATTGGCAAAGTTGGGTCTCACAACTCTGGAAACAAGGCGTACAAGAGATGATCTTATTGAGTTTTTCAAAATAATAACTGGGATTGATAAGATATTGTGGTATAAAGGGCTTCATAAAGCTTCTTCTCAAAGTCTAAGAGGTCAATCAATGAAGTTTGAAAAAGAATTTGCAAAAACAACCCTGAGACACAATTTTTTTACGAACAGAGTGATACCTCATTGGAATGCTTTACCTTAAAAAGTGGTTTCTGCAATGACAGTAAATTCTTTTAAAGCTAGACTAGATAAACATTTGTTAACGATTGTTAAAGTATAAATTTTAAACTTTATGCTCCGCGACAATAGTCGTTACAGCAGCTTGCATTACTATTACTATAATGACGAAAAACGTTTTTTACTGCACTATGTGATATTGAGTCTTTTTTTTTTTTTTTTTTTTTTTGATTTTTTAACATTCAAGATTTGCATAAAATTTTACTATTGAAAAGATTTTTTTTTTTTTATCTTTAATTATTAAAGTGTTTTATGAAATCTAACAGTCTAGTCACAAGGTCGTGCGGAAAAGTATTAAACTAGAAAGCTCACGCCTCTCTTTATACTAATGTTGACACAATCTGGTTAGAGGAGACTTTAAACCTCAGAATTTTATTTTTAAAGACCCTGTTTCAACCACTACACTAAGGTTGCTTTGCTTAATGTAAAGTTTATTATCATTATGTAAGTATTATTATCATTTTTTCATACAAACATTTTTTAAATACTTAAATATTAGTATTTATTAGATAATTAAGAGCAAATTGAAAAAACATACAAAAAAAATGAATTGAAATTAAATTAAAAACCTTATTGAAAACATTTAACACTGATTTGAAGATATAGATTTAAGTAAAGGAAAAGGTTTATTATGAAAGTTCCTAATAACTTAAATGACTATTTTTGACAGTCGCCAAAAGTAGCTAGCCCATGATTCGTCATTATATCGCATGTTAAAAAGTTATTGGTTTACCTTTTATAGCGGATGTCACTAATGGTTTACTAAGTAACCAATGAGAAAAACTCTCATTAATAGCTCACAAGGCTTACTTTGCTCTTTTGCAAATTTTGGTCTACTGTAAATATTGCAAAAATGTTTGCTGGGAAGACTCACATCACATTGACGATGAATAATCATCTTGAACTTAACTTATGTAAATGACGCCAGGTTTTTTAAGATAATTAATTTTTAAATTAAAGAATTACATCCAAAAAATACAACAGAAGCTTACTGGATTCAACATTAACATATAGTGTTAAAAGTTGAATTGTTTTAATTAGAGTATAAACATGCTTAATTGGAACATAAACATGGTTAACTGACACATAAATATCAGTATGTTTTTATGTCCGTTTAGAATTTATTTATAGCGTGTGGAAATGATGATTTATTTTATATGTCAAACGCATAAAGCATCTCATGTTCTGACTGTTTTGATAACTGGGAAAGATATTTCATTGCATTTTGAAAAACCTAATTTCTGTTTGATAAAGGCTTTACAAGAAAAGTATGTATAACCGAATTAAAACAGCAAAAAACGAGGAAACTTTCGTTAAAAATTAAAATTTGCTAATTAGAAAATTCACTAAACTTCAAGTTATTGCACTATCTGCTCCATTCAATTAAAAACATTTTTTTAGATGCCATTATAAACAAAACGATTATACATTGTTAGAACTTTTTCCTTCTTGATTCTACTTTTCATCAATGAACATAACAATATAACAAGAACCCATAACGTAAAAAACTTTTCTTTTCTATTCATTTGAATTTATAATCGGGAAATGAAAATGAATAGAAAAGTAAATTTTGATTGCAAATCGCTTTTAAATTTGTAATTTTTATTGTTATTAGTACTTTTTTTAAAGTTTTGTTTCAGGTGTCTTAAGAAGATCAAACGATGTTGTCAAAGTGCACCATGGAAGAGTATTTACAATGGTAGTTCTCTCCTCATTAGCTACAATCGATGAAAAACATGTCGAGAATTCGCAGTGAACCCTGGATCTCTTGCTTCTAAAGCAAGCGCTTTAACTACTGCGTTACGGCTTCTATGTTAACAAAAAATATCAAGTTCATCAATTCATAAGAAAGCATAGTTTATTTATTATAAAGAAAATGTCAAACTTTCAGTTTTTAAATTTATAGCTAAATTTTTCTATGAATTTGATGTTTGATTGGCAACTTTTTTTCAAAGTACTATAAATGCTGGACTTTTTGTAAAAGAATCGATAAAAACTTTTTAAAACATTATTCAGTATGATTTGAAAAAGCCTATTAAAATAATTTCAATAAATCATTCTTTGTTATACAATATTTAAATCAATTATTATACAATATGTATAAAAAAACATAAAACGTTGTTTGAAGCAAATTCAAGAGTTTAATTTTGACACTCAAACATAAATTGATAATTCAACAATCAGTTTAATACAGCTGCAGAAAAAAGCTAAAGTCAAGTTTGAATGTCAGTCCTTAAACGTAATTTCTTGATTGATCTTTAAATATTGACATTACAATCAAAGTTGGATGTGATGGATCAACCGCCCAAAGCAAATCTACTTGGCTTATAGCATTTAAAATATAGCCTTCTTATGCATACTACTTTTAATCTCATAAAAGAAGTCATTTTATTCCTTTCATTTTTTTAGTTCCACTTTAGTTGTCTGGATACATTAATGATAATCTATACCCATATTTTTTAAACACATAATCGCTTTTTAACTTTATGTTGCATACCATATACAGTTTTGAAACAAGAGAATTAATTTATTAATAACTTTATTGAAAACTTCTTGTCAATGTTTTGAGAAACATAAAGCTTCAAAAAATTGAAATAACATTGAAGGATGGGAAAGTTAAAGCAGTTTTTTAAATTGCAACTACATTCTCTCAGTTTTGTTTGATTTTTCGCTCAATCAAAAAAAACTGAAATATTCCAAAGATAAAATATTCCAAAGCTGGCCTCTACTTTAATATTCCAAAGATATAAGTTGATCTCTACTTTAATATTTCATAGATATAAGCTGGTCTCTACATTGGCATTTCAACTTTTCATGCTAGGATTAGAAAGACGGAACACCTTTTTTAAACAAAGTCTTTTTTTTTCTTTTTCTATATTTAACAAAAAATAAGATTACCATTTTTATTTTCACAATATAGCGTTTAAATGTATCTAGAAAATTACAATTAAATAATAAAATTCAAATAGAAAATGTTAAAGCAGATAGTGAGGGATTCAAAGAATGAAGATAACTTCACGTAGTTACAATACTTTTATATTTTATAAAACCTTTTTACAAAAACTTAAATATATTGTATTTAATAAAAAAAAATTAAATGGTACCTTTAAAATCCAGTCAATCAAAACAAACGGTAAAAGAAAAGAAAAAGTTTTTTAAAATATTTTCAGATTTTAAAAGATCATTTTTTGTTTTGAAACCTAATTAATCTAAAAGGTTAGGAGTTGTTGCTAAATTTATACATAAAAATTAGCTGATAGATGTTTATTTTAAACACATCATTTAAATATCTTTCATTAATGGTTAACATATTTACCGTTTTATGCTTAGAGAATCGGTTTACTGATGGGCCCTAATTGGGTTTGTGGAGGGTGCATACTCCAAGATTTGAAACATACTGTTGTTTTAAAAGTGCATTGCACAGTGGAAACTCTTATGGCTAAAAATTAGGACAGTGACTTACTGCAAACATTATGTCTGATAGTGGTTTTTTTTTACTAACACCCTCACAAAGAATTTTGCAATTTATGAAATTTTTAAATGTTACAGACAGGTTTTAAATTTACTTTTTGATAAATACTTTTAAGATGCAGTGTTTACTTTTTATTTTTTGTATTTGTTTTTTTGAATAATTTTTAGTTTTTTTTTATTGATCAATGGTAAATAAACTTAATATCATCATAAGATAAGTTTTAATTTAGGCTGGTAAAAACAATAATAAAAAAATTCCTGAAAAAAAGTGATTCCACAATTTTTAAGCATTGTTTCTAAAAAATTCATTACAAAAATACTAAATTTCAACATTGATGGAGAATTAGATAGTTCTCATTTCTGAAACTTTGAAAAATCCAGTTGGCGTCCCCGTGGCGCTTTTATATCTGTGTCCGCCCTTGCTGCATCTGTAAGGTGGTTTAAAAACACAAATAAAAAATATTATATTATAAGTCTAATTTTACTTATTTAAGGTTTAATATCCACATAAATTCAATAAACATATTTTTGGTTTATTTTAATGGAATACACAGTGCATTAATAGAGCAGGGGTGTTCAAAAAAATAAAATTTTCAAAACGCAAATACACAAGAAGCCAAATTTAGGGCAAATATAAAAAAAATGCAATTACAAAAAAAAATTCCAAAAGTATTGAAGTTTACCTTGTGCTCAAGCGGAAAAATACCCCGAAAAATGCCCAAATTGTTCCTAAATTATTTGGCTTTGAGCGCAAGGTAAATCTCAATATTTTGTAAAATGTTTCTTTCTAATTTTTTTTTTTTTTTAATTTATTTTTTTTTAATTTTTTTTTTCTTTATTACAATATTTATTACAATTTAAATAAACAAAACTTTGTTACAATAATAAAAGTTAACAAGGCAAGATATCGTTAAGAAATAAATATTAAAAATAAATATAAAGAACGCGGATTACTCAAAGAAGACCTTCAGGTCTTGTCACAGAGAAACCGCTAATTGCTTGTGGATAAAAAAACAAACAAAAAAATAAATAAAAAAGAATATACATTAAATATATACATAAACTAATATAGATAAAGGATTTTCAAAAAGTTTTAAAATTTAAAAGTAGATTAGTATATTATCAGTTGAAAAAATGAGTTATTCAAGAGTATTCAAAGTAAAACTTGCACTAATGATAAAAAACAATTTGATCTATGAAATCTGCCAAAAATTTGTAAATCTGACTATTAGTTTCCAGGTAGCAATACACGGATTATGAAGATTTTTAAATAAGCTATTTTTTATTGCTGAAACAGCAATATCTCAAACTTTCAAATGTTTTAAAATCAACTTTTGGTAGATTGCGTACCTCATATAAAAACGCATCATTGGCAGATTGCATACATCATATAAAAACACATCATTGCTGAAAATTTGGTTAAAAACTGATCACTAGAAAAAACTGTGACGGGAGATTGAAAAACTGATCACTAGAAAAAACTGTGACGGGAGATTGAAAAACTGATCACTAGAAAAAACTGTGTCGGGGGATTGAAAAACTGATCACTAGAAAAAACTGTAACGGGAGATTGAAAAACTGATCACTAGAAAAAACTGTGACGGGAGATTGAAAAACTGATCACTAGAAAAAACTGTGACGGGGGATTGAAAAACTGATCACTAGAAAAAACTGTGACGGGAGATTGAAAAACTGATCACTAGAAAAAACTGTGACGGGAGATTGAAAAACTGATCACTAGAAAAAACTGTGACGGGAGATTGAAAAACTGATCACTAGAAAAAACTGTGACGGGAGATTGAAAAACTGATCACTAGAAAAAACTGTGACGGGGGTTTGAAAAACTGATCACTAGAAAAAACTGTGACGGGGAATTGAAAAACTGATCACTAGAAAAAACTGTGACGGGAGATTGAAAAACTGATCACTAGAAAAAACTGTGACGGGGGATTGAAAAACTGATCACTAGAAAAAACCGGGAGATTGAAAAATAAAAGGTAGCAAAGAAAGACTTTAGAAAATAAAAAAGAGAAAAAAATGCAAATAAATATTTTAAAAATAAACAATCTATGTAAATATAAAAGCAAAATATTTAAAAGGTACCAACAGCATAGAGAGTTCCTTGCTTTTCCTTATCATTTTTATTCTTTTTATTACCCTTGATTGTTTTTCTATGCAACTTTACATCGGATTTTTTTTCGTATGACGATTGACTTTATTTTCTCTATTGTAGCCATCTATCATATATGTTCTTGGAGTCAAATTGAGTTTTCCATAAGTCATCACAAATGCTTTTCTTCCAATATTAAAGTTTGCAATATGTTAAGACTCTCATTTTGGTTCTGAGTTTTTCCATGCATATATTTTGCAAGCAATCCATTAGAGTTAATTTCTTTATAAATTGGCTTTAGTAACTCAATAATATCACGTGGCAAACCAAGACCAGGTTTATAGGGAAAAGGTTGATTAAGATATTCTCGATCACTATTTTGCCGGCAACAACTTTTTTCACCGTTTGGAAAATAGGTGTGATAACTTTATATACATCAGGGTCAGTATTTTTTTTCTTTCCAATCAAAAAATATAGTTTGCAATACTTGGATAATACTTCAAAATACAAAACTTTACAAACCTGCAATAATAGACATTGCAGTATAAACACCGTTGTATAAGAATAAAAAATCTCGACATTGCCAAGTACCATTGCAAGAAACACTGGTATTTATTAAATTAGATTTATCATAAGTATGTTGGGATGGTTTTATAATTTCAAGTGCAGCATCAGACACGGTTTCTACTGCAATTGCTTCAACTTCAATAGCAATTTTACGAACAATTTTAATGTAAGTGTTTTTAGTCATTGGCGGTGGAAGGTTCATAAGAAAACAGAATCTTTTCTGGCCAGTATAGCCCTGTCCACATGAACGCATTGCATAAATAGACCTTTGGTTAATGTCAAAAGCTAGATGTAAAAAATTTATGATTAAATTCACATTTAAAGAATATAATCAAGGAGCTGGAAAGTCCAACTTTTTTTTTTTTTTTTGCATTTTCAGCTAAATTAAGTCTACGAGCTTTACATTCTGAACAACATAACAGCTGAACAGCAATGGCTAATAAAGTGCTGTCAATTATCCTGTATATATGTTTTTTTTATTAGAACTTGCAGAATTATTAATAGAGTTTCCTTGGAATAAGGTACATTTTTTGAGCACTGTGAATCTTTTACTAGAAGACAAAAGGTTTCTGAATTTGTTTTATTTAAAGTATATTGATTTCCATGAAATCTTTTTTTCTTTTGGTATTGAGTAGCGAATTTCACACTTTCTATACCTTTTAAAAGTATAAGGTTTAAATTATATAAACATAAACAGATGCGCAAATATATATTTAACTTTAAGATGACTTTTGTTTTAAAGAAACTTCTGGAAGAAACTTATCAGAAACCCACTTATTGCTTTTAATCTTACAGATGTTTTAATTAATGGAAAATAAAAATAAATTATAAACTTATTTCAACAAGCACTTTCTCAGTATTAAAACTCATATTTGGGGAGAATTTTTTGGCCAAGTAAAAATTTAACCGTTGCTATGAAGGTTGTCAAGGGCGCGTAAAAAAGGTTCAGTAAATTTTGCTTTCCTTAAGTTATATACTGAATTTAAAAAAATGCTTTTCAGAATATGGTTATCTGATAAATTTTAAATAAAGTATAACAACAAAAACCTTTTTTGAAAAATTTGATATTTTTAAGGGGTATACCACCTTAAAGTTATTTCCATTTTATTAGGTAAGTTTAAAGTTATTTTCATTTTATTTGGTAAGTTTAAAGTTATTTTTATTTTATTTAGTAAGTTTACACCACAATCTTTAAAACAAGTATCTCAATCAATAGTTACTTAATATTTGTACCTAACAAATAAAAGCTCATTGGTTTTTAGTGCATACTTATAAGTTAGTGTTTCTTAGTGCATACTTATAAGCTTTAAATTTGAATTTAAATTTAAGTGATAAACTAGATGGAAAAAATAAGTAAATAAAATTCTTAGTCATTGATGAAAGATTAGGAATTAGTAGGAAGTATGAATATGAAATAGCATACCGTGGACCAAAATTATGGAACACTTTTCATAAAGCAAAAAGTTTAAATACGGTAATATCGTTTAACTCGTTTAAGCTTCTAATAAAAAAATAACAATTTTAAACATCGAATTCAATCATTCTTAGTTTTTTATTTATTTGATTGTCTCTTATTTTGTATATTTAAAAGAATTTGTCAGTATATTTGAATGACTATCGCTAGAATTATATTGATGCTATTTACTTTCATAATTTAATGGAAACATTCTTGAAAACTTTTATCTTTTTATTATATTGGAATTGTACACAGGATTTCTAACAACCTTACATAGGGGCTCTATGAACAACAAGCCTACATAGGGGCTATATAAAAAGATTGTGGTGACTTTTGTCATCAATGTTTTTTTATAGCTTGTGCTAGTTTTTAACAAAATCATTTTTTTTATGTAAACTTTTATTTTGGAATTATATTTTCTTATTATATTAAGAGTAAATATAAAAAAGATATATGTATATCTATCTCTCTATCTATCTATCTATCTATCTATCTATCTATCTATCTATCTATCTATCTATCTATCTATATATATATATATATATATATATATATATATATATATATATATATATATATATATATATATATATATATATATATATATATTTATATATATATATATATTTATTTAATCACATTTTTTATCGTGTCATGATTAAATATATATATATATATATATATATATATATATATATATATATATATATATATATATAATATATATATATATATATATATATATATATATATATATATATTTATATATATAAATTTCGAACATCGCATAAGCAATAAATTTGTAAAAATTTTAATAAAAATCACAATATTTTTTTTTCTTGACATGTTTCGTAGTCTTACTACATTTTCAAAAGATTTAATTTACAATTAAAACTCGGGTAAATAAATTTAAAAACTGAAGACAATACAGAGAAAAATTAACGGACAAATAAACTTGTTACAAACCAATTAAAATTTATATTACTAGTTATGACAAAATAATCTTCCTAATGTTAAAATATTAATAATAATAATAATATAGTAAGTTAGATAGATAAATTTATAATATAATGAGATGTTCGTTTATTTAAAGAAGGATTTTCCCATTTAATATGAAGTGCTTCTTTTATTTTTAATTTGTTAATGGTAGAGGCAGTATCTAAAATCTGAAAACAATCATAATTAGTTAGTGTTTTACAATTAATGGATGAATTTAAATGTTTAAAAATATGCGATTGCTTGTCACTTGTAAGGTGCTCATTTATCCGTGTTGTCAAATGTCTGGAGGTTTCTCCAATATAACTGGCGTTACAGCCAGTAACAATACAGCCAATACTTTTGGGGCGATTGTAATAAACAACCCAAAATTACATGCAAATTGAAAGCATTTAACTTAAATCTATACTGGATGCACTAATGAGTTCCTTTGCAATTTATTTAAATACCAAAACATTATACCACTTTTGACTCATTTTCATTCGTTGAAGATTTAAAACAAATTGACGTAACTTACAAATTTATAGTTTAAACCTCCAGACAATTGGCAGCTAGAATAAACGAGCACCTCAAAAGTGATAAACAATCTCATATATTTAAACACTTAAGTTTATCTCTTAATTGCAAAAATTTGGCGAACTGTGATTCTTTTGAGATTTTGGATAATGCCCCAACCATACACAAAGTAAAGATAAAAAAAGCCCTCCACATTGAATGGGAAAGCCCCTTGCTTAATAAACAAACTTTACATTATGCTATAAATTTATCTATCTATCTATCTATCTATCTATCTATCTATCTATCTATCTATCTATCTATATATATATATATATATATATATATATATATATATATATATATATATATATATATATATATATATATAAATATATATATATATATATATATATATATATATATATATATATATATATATATATATATATATATATATATATATATATATATATATATATATATATATATATATATAAAAGTTACGTAAAAAATATGTATAAAAGTATAAAAATACAACAAAAGTATAATAAATATAAAAAGTTATAATAAAAGAATTTTATAATTTGGATTCAAGATGCCACACCCCGACGGTAAAAAATACAAAGTGAAGTGCAAAATTGAGGACTGTTTTTATTTAATTTTTGATATTGACTATCGTAAGATACATAATCAAATTTATTATTTAATTTTTTTGTTTTAGGTGTCCTAAAAAGACCTAGCGGTCATGCCACAAAGCACCATGGAATAGCATTTAAATAGGAAGTTAACGAGTCCTTCCATACCAATGACACGAAATATGTCCAGAGCTCATTTCAAACCTTGGAACTATTGCTTTTAAAGGTAGCGCTCTAAAACCTGCGCCATGGCTTCAAAGGCTTTTTTATCATTGATCATATCTAAAACTATAAAAAGATACGAGAGGTAAAGCGCAACACAAAACACTTTTGGATCCAATGTAGCATTAAATTTTCAATCTTGAGGTAAAATAAATTTGACTAAAGTTTATTTTACCTCAAGACCTTAGATCAAGCCGCATTAAAAATGAAGTAAATATGTGTAGCTATAAAAACCTGGCAAATATCTTTAAAAAAATAATTATGAATAACTAAAATAATTATGAATAATCAAAAAATAATTATGAATAATCAAAAATAACGTGAGTAGTAATAACATTAATAATAACAATGATGAAATAGCGTTGTCTATAATTCTGTGTTTTTGTGATCAAACTTTGTGTGTAAAATCTCCAAGATTCAAATGGATATTGCGGAGCTTGCCTATTAACAAAAAATTTACAGAGAGAGAGAGATTTACAAAGATCTTATTTTGAACAAAGAAAAATCTGATTGAAAAAAAACAAAAAAGGGTAAAAAAGTGATTTATAACAACACAAAAATGCCTTCCGTAAACAACAATACCAACAAAAAATACTTCCGTACTTCAACACTACTTTGTATAAAGCTTGTCTATACATTACTTAATTAGACCAAAAACCAAATGTGCTAGATAATTGTAATACGCCAAAAAATAAACAAAAGATGTTTGTGTTTTACATTTGTTTAAAACACTTTAAATAAATGTAAAATATGTTGGTAAAACGAAATATTGACAGTGAAAACAATGCATCAGAGGATTCACTGTGTTGCAGTGTAAACAACATAGGGTACATGCATACAAAAAAAAGTTATTTATTATGGTTTCTTTTTTTTTTCCTTTCTTTTTTTCGAAAACATAAATTCAAGATTTAAAAAAAAAAAAAATTTTTTTTGCGGCTTTTTCTTAATTTTTATTTTAAAGAGGTTTTTTCAATAAACTAAAAAATATTTGAACCCTGGCTCAGTGGGCCAGGTGGTGGACAAAAATAAAAATTACATTATTATGTATTCATGACGTATGCTTCTAAGCTGTAGAATAAAAAGCTTTTTTTTTTAATTTGAAAATAAGTTGGTCCAAGTTGGTCAAATAATTAAAGACATAAAATATATAGTTCAATATGTATATTATCAGTATAAATTTGGTTTATATTCTGCAGATATCCGCCTGGTCTCTGGTAATGACTTTTAAAAGTTAAATGATGTTTCCGTTTTTATGTAGCAAAATCATTATATTTTATTCTAAATGGTTGTGTAACAATTAGGTCCCAGGGAGACTAGATTAGTGTTACAAACTTGTTTTATTATTAATACACTTTAAAATACCTATTTGTAAGATTTTTATAAATGAAATTCATATTTTTATATGATTAAAACATGAAAAATATTGTCATTTATTCACAAATAGGGGAACATGGGGTAAAATAACGAATGGGGCAAGATGACGACCTACAGTTATCTCTTAAGCAAAACTAAATATAACAGTTGACTTTAGTTGAAAGGGATGTAGATTAATTTTACTAGATTTATCAATGGTTTTTTTATAAATGTTATTTTTGTGACGAAAGTTAAGTATTAAAAAAGTTTTTCCGACATTGAGAAAAAAACTTTTTATCCTCGTTTTACTTGATTTATTACATCGCTACATCACCAGCTAAAGGTAAGCGAGAAATTTCCATTTAGTTTGATTAAACTGGAAGCCATACAAGAAGTATTAGGCTATGATAACTTGATTATGTACAGTTCTGATTCATTTTAAAGATTGTATTAGCCTGGGACAAGATGACCGGGGCAAGATGGCTTGTCCGTAATCTATATTAAACGGAAGTTTACTTGTACTGTTTGCTATTCTGGTATTGTTCAGTTATTATTTTATTACGAAATACAATATTTGTTTGACAATAGTTTTATTTTGTTGCGTTAGAGTTTGCTACAAACTGATTACTAGGTTGTAACTGTTTTTTTTTTTGCATTGTCTGATATAAATGTATAATATATTAGTTTTAAAAATTACACCTTTATTTGTATTACTTTGTTAATAAAAAAGAATTTGTGATGATGGTTTTTAGGCGTTTATAGCTTCATAGAGCTTACTTTTCTTAAAGTCTTAAACTTTGTTAACTCAAATCGTCATCTTGCCCCGTATGCGGGGCAAAATGACGATTTGAGTTAACATCGTTTAATGAGTTTTTCCTCAGCTATTTTCTACTTTTAGAGTGGTTTTTCGATACATCAGTGACGCGGAATGATTTTTTATCACTTTTAAATCAAGTTTTAATATTTGGGACAGATATTGACTAAGATACAGGCGTTTTTCAAAATGTTCGTCATCTTGCCCCGTGTTCCCCTAATACAAATAAACTTGAACTTAACTAACCTTAATGTTTTGGATGCAGTTGTAAATAGCATAAATCTCACTGCAAATAATAATGTGCCTTATTTCATAAAGCATCTTTGACAAAGGTATTTATGCAAAAACTCTAAAATTCGTTTTGAAGAGAATAACAAACAATGGTTACAAAATAAACCAATATCAGTTCAATTTGTTATTGATAATAAGAAAATTCTACTAACTGCTTTCATTGATAAAGAAAACTCTGCTCTTATCCAACTATAGCATCTGGCAGATCCCAGGTGAATTTCGATACTTTAAGTAGTATAACAAAGAAAAGAAGATTGACGCCATTAATTTCATCATATTCATCTTAAAAACTATTGTTTGCATCAGTTTGTAGTTTGCGCCAAGATGGTAAAGAAAAAGAAGCTAAAGTTGTTTTAAAATTTTCAGAATATATGTGTTTTGATTTAAAAAATAATTTTGAATCAAAGTTTTTATCTTATTATATGCACAAAAAGGTTTAAGCTTTAGGTACCTTTTTTATATGGATTATGAAATATAAACTAGAGCCCTTGAACTGAATAAAAATACTTAAAATTAGTAATTGAGAATATGTAAAAAATTTTAAATGCATAGAATTATTTTTAATCAGACTGCCACATTAAAATAAGTCTAGTTTATAACATTGATGGTTTTAGAAAGTCACTTAAGCTAATAACTATGCAAAATGAACCGTTGCCAGGCATTTCATGTGTCATTACCAACTAAATAAAAAATCCAAAGTACGACTACATTTGTGGTATAAAAATACTCACTGTGGTAATTATGGGAGTAATCCAACAAAGTTTTTTTTCATTTATATTTGTTAAAGTTAATAAAATATATGGTTGCTAAATAATTTAGGTATCCATAGCAAACCAAAAGGAAAACTAATGTCGCCATTGAAATCGCAATCCTCAAATTAGTAAACAGTACAATAATGGTTCTTAAATCTTTTTTATATGACGAGTTATTAGTTTTGTCCAGTAAAAGTAAATTCTGGCCCACTGTATCTGGCTGGCCCCTCCATACGGTTTTGTCATTCCGAGCAATTTGGCCCCATCAGTTTTCTTCTATGTTTTAACATTGGTAAAGACAAGCCTGAAATAAATTCATTTCATAAGAAAGTTTGGCAACAGTCCTTTGTTAAAGAAGCCAAACATGCACTCAGTATAGAGGCTCAAAAGTATGAATAAAATTTGTTTATAAAAACTTTAATTTGACACTTTTGAATAAAAATAAAAACTAAATACTAATAAATAAATAAATTGTTTAGTTCTTTTAACAGATTTATTTATTAAACAACAGTTTTAGTTTATTAAACAAAAAAATTTGGTGCAAAATTATATAAAGCGAACTCCAAAGATTTTTATGTTTATACTTATGTTAAAGTAAGTTGCTTTGAAGTGTTTGCGAGTTGCGGTGATAAGATCCTAGGATCAAAAAAGTTCTAAAATACTTGCTCCCCTTGCCACAAACGTGAACGCGAAATATTTTTTTAACTAACTAAATTAATATTCTTCCATAAATTATGAATTTCCTAAAAAAATATATTAGTGTTAAAAAGCTATTAAGATTTCAGTTTTTTTCAGTTTTAGGGGTAAAAATTTTATATAGTCGTTTTCAAGTTCATGATAATTATTTTGCAAATAGACAGAATAAAAAGTAGCTCTTATGCAAAAAAAACTTTGCAAAAAGATTTTTTTCTTTTTAAACAAGAGATTTTTTATTCGGCTGCTTGCTTTTAAAGTCTCAGATAATAGATTCAGCCACTCAGGGCGGATCCAGACCATATAGTAAGGGAGTTTTTTTTTTAAGTTTTTTTTTATTCTGTGCATCAAGACCATTTCGGAAAATATGATGGGGGTAGGGTTTGATTTGATTGATTTAAACTATCTAGCAAAGTAGAGAGGAGGCGATTTTCAGGTTTTTATACTAATTTTTTTAAATAATAATCCTTCACTAATTTTTTATTGCACCTCACAAACTTATTAAAATTTTTTATCACATATAAACAGCCTTACTAAACTCGTTCCGTTTTTAAAAAATTGCACAGTTAAATATATAAATTTACAAAAAATAAATTATCATTTATTACATATTATAACTAAAGTTGGGGGGGGGGGCGGGGGGACTAATTCCCTTAACACCCACCCCTACGGATCCGCCGTGCAGCCACTCAAAACAGTTTTGAGTTAAATATTTGTTTTGTATTTGTTTCGAGTTGAATAGATTAGTACTTGTTTTGAGGTAAGTAAAACAGAAGTTATATTGAACTTAAAACAAGTTTTTTAGTAAAGAAATTTTTTTATAGAGTTGAATATGAGCCGGCTGTTAAATTAGTTTAAGATATAAAAAAAAATGTTTGAATAAATCATTAATTTAAAGAGTTTGGGGAAAATTTGTTTATCGTTTAAAGATTTTAAAGTTTTATTTTTTAAGATTTTTTAACGTTCTATTTTATAAAATTTCTAGAAACTGCGCTTACTCCAAACTAGAGCTAATTGATAAAATATTTAACCATTAAATGTTTTACAAACTTACTTAAGTTTGAAATCTGCGCTACGTCTAAAAAAGTCATATTTTAAACATCAAGAAACTTTTTCGCCATTTATCTTACGTTTACAATTCTTTTTTCAAACTTCATAGTTATGAAAGATTTCATCGCATGGAATGAATCAACTTTTAATTACTGGAATTACTTTAATTACTGGAATTTTTGTTCATCATATGTATTTTATATAAGAAAGCCAATATAAATTATGTTGACAAAAATTCCTTAAGAATCGTGTTCAAAAAAAAACTCTTTTTTTATAGCTTAGATTATAAAAATTTATAATCTGATCTATATCTTTGAATGCAAGGTTTTTATATAATAATGTATATTGGGTTTTGTCTAGATTTAATTCAATATTTTTTTTTTTTTATCTTTTCATTTAACTAAATAAAGTTTAATTAATAAAATAGTTTATATTATACAATTTATTTACTTTTATAATAATTTTAAAACTAAATTAATTTATATCTTTCCTAATACATTTTTTGGTTTTTACTCACTTTATTTGAATAATAATAACAAATAAAAAATGACTAATTTGTTACAAAGATTGTTGTATGTTGCGGGTGCAGCCCCTCTGCCGATTGGAATATGCTTTGTTGTGTTTTTAATCAATGTAAGTTTTTTCATTGCTTACAAGTTGTTGTTTTTTTTTAAAAAAAAAAAAGTAGTATTAGTTTAGTTTAGTAGTAATAGTTTAGTCATAATAGTTTACTCTGCACATGCGTTACACTGTTGAGCATTTATAAATTAGACCCAGTAGTCTCAAACCATGGGTATTTAATTTAAAAACTTCAATCCATAAAGTTTCTTGTAAAGCATAACCAATTTATAAAAGCCAAAAAGTTTATTTCATTATATATCAAGCTAAATTTAATAAGTGCTACTGCAGAAAATTAAAATAAAAGTTTATGTAAAACATGTTTTACCATTACTTGACTAATTCGAAGACTGCATGACTGCAAGCAATTGCTTTAAGCGGGGAGCTGAATAAGCAAATTTCATAAGTGAAAACTGGTATAGTTGCAAAGCATTTGCAAAAACAGACAAAAGAGCAAGCTTGCATAAGTGTGAATTGTATAAGTGCGCAGAAAGAATTTGCAAACATTGGCGTAAGTGCAAACTGGCATAAGTGCAAAGCAGTTGCAAAAACTGGTATAAGTACGACTTATCATAAATGCAAATTTTATGCCAATGTTTTCTAATTATTTTGGCGCATTTATGCTAATTTTTGCAAAACTTTTTTGCGCACATTTGCCAGTTCATACATATGCCAATTTATGATTCGCACTTACGACAGTCTGCACTAATACCAGTTGTTGTAACTGCTTCGCACTTATGTCAATCTGCACTTATGCCAATGTTTGCAAACTCTTTTGACGCACTTATGTCAATTTGCATTTATGCTAGTTCTCACTTATGCCAGCTTTTGCAAGTGTGTAATTCATGTTGAGAAATCAATGAATAAATGAATAAGCATGATATAGAACTAAGGTAATTTAAAAATAAAAACTATTGTTAACAGAAAGTTATACAGTCTATAATTTATAACTGTTTTATTTCATAGACTTTAATGAGGAAGTAAGAGAAGAGAAAAAAATGAATAGTAAGAAAGTGAAATAAAATATAAGATAATACTTTATAAAATTATCTTGAACTTTGAAGCCCACTGAATAATCCACCGTAAAGTTTTTTCTTCTCAAAGTTTTTTCTTTGTGTTTGGTCGTTAAATTTCATGTATTATTTATAAATCTGCTTGAATTATCACAACTAGACAAAGTGACACATTAGTTAGGTTTCAAAAAGAACAGTTAAAATAAGAAATAAACGGCCCATTATAAATACAAACGCCACTTCCCCATTTATTATCTCTATCACGCTTATACACATACCAGTTTATATAATACATCTGATGTTTGTTTAAACCAAGTCTTAGTAACAAAAAAAATAAATGTCCAGTTTGTATATTGAATACAGTCATATAGGCTTTATCAATTTTGTTTATTAGTGACGTTGCGTTTGTTGACCCCACTTTAAGGCTTAGTGTTTTGTTTACCTTTTATCACCTTTGTCACCCAAATTTTTGCTATTAAGGATACCAAAAGCGTATACAGATTCTGTAACTATTTCGATATCATTTCTATTTGACAAAGGATTATGTTTATGTCTTATAATAACTATATTTGAATTGATATTACTGTATATGCTTAATTAAGATTCTAACAATTTTATTGTCATGAACCCGTGTGTATAATCACTAACACCTTGAAAACAAAAATTTAATTTACAATACATGCGCATAGATAAAAATTTAAAACCTTTATTGATCGTTATTTTTTAATTCGAATTTTTTTAATAAGAGAGTTATTATGTATTTTTTAAGCATTTGTCGTTCTATTTTTATCGTTCTATTTTTATCGGTCTATTTTTATATCATAACAGTCTAAATAACAAATAAATCTAAAATAGCATAACATAAATAACAATTCTACACAATGTTAAAAAGATTTTGAAGACACTTGATTGCTTGTTCTGCACACTAATTTTTTTTCTGGGATGTTCCTGTTTCGATGACCCTGAGTCTTTTTTCTCTCGTAGAAAAATATTCTCTCCGGTAGAAGGAATCTTGCATTATTTAGTATAGGTATTTTATGAAATTTCAGTTTAGAAAATATTCCAGATTCTTCAAAAGGCAAAATACTTGAGTTGAATGAAATTAAAATTTCTTATTATCACGCCATCCTGCTGTTTCAGTGATCACTTCTTTACCGTCTTCTTAAGCTATTTGCAGTTCTTTACAAGTTCCGGGATGAAAAGATATTCGATATTTGACAACATGTTGTTTTCTTCAAATTCTTTATCAATTACAGCGCAAAGGACTTGGTCAAATTTGATATCCTGTCTGTCCAGTTGTATACCTAACTTTGCCTTAAAATTGCTTTCACTATCTCGCCATCACATTCTTTTTTTGTGATGTCAAAAATCTCCGTCAATGGATCTTACTTTATTTGTTTTACACATTTATATACGTCTTCAGCACATCTAGTTTTGCTTGCACAATTTAAATTGATAAATGTGAAAATTTAACTTCTTTGCCATAAACTTGTTGCTTCTTTACTCAATTTGCTTTATGCATTCTCGTACACCTTTAATGGATTTTTCTAAAATATATGGCGACCAACGATTTGAATTTTTAATGGTATCTTAATGTTATCTTGCAGTAATTTTTCTTCTAGTGGAACAGTTCTTCTATTCTCATGTGACTCATAAAACCGTACAATATTCTTCATCCAGTTTGTCTTGTTTCTTTCAGTAATTGAAGTACCTTTCAGGAGTCTTTTCCTCTAGGTTTTTTTTTGAAATCAGCGGTTTCTTTGCAGGGCGTCGAGAAAACAATCCGGCTTCAACAGCACGTCGTCTGATTGTTTAGTC
>NC_088929.1:13590000-13670000 GCF_038396675.1 Hydra vulgaris
TATTATCACTTAACGGTTTTTTAATAAACTTTAATCAAAATTACTCGACAATACATTAAATATTTAAAAATCTATGGAGTAATTTTTCTTAAGTTTAACAAATGCCCTTAAAATAATTATTTAACTTAAAAATCCCATACAGAAGAAAATTGCTTTTGTCCAGTTTTAAAGCTATTCTGCCCCGCTGTGAACTGCTTTGTTTGCCAAGTTTTGTGTTTTGAAATTATAGAGTTGAGAGAGGCTTGCCTTCATGGCCTTGGGACGGTGAATTATATAGATTAAAGATTTTTTAAATTAATAATTTAAAGATTTGTTTTTATCTGCCCGTTTAGTTTAATTACAATCACTAAAAAATAGTTTCCAAAACTCATAAAGGAATATGAGGTCATCTCACTATTCTAAGTTTATGTAATGGTTAGGCTTAGCATCATGTTTTATAAATTTTTTCAAGGTTTTCATATATATATATATATATATATATATATATATATATATATATATATATATATATATATATATATATATATATATATATATATATATATATATATATATATATATATGTATATATATATATATATATATATATATATATATATATATATATATATATGTACACACAAATATGTATGTATTTATCAGAAATATCAAAACTAATTGTGAAGAAAAGGTTCAACTTTTGCATGAATCTGATTTGAATGATAAGACCATAAAAAATGATTACAAATCTTCAGCCAAGCCAGAAACATCGCCGGTAAAAGAGAATTCAAGTTCTAATTCAAATATTGGTGATAAAACAATGTATGGGACACTGCTCAGGTATAGTCTTATTTGGTAATAAAAACATAATTAGATAATTTTTTAATTATCAAAATAAAAAAAAATGCAATTCAATTTATTTCAGAAACAAAGAGTTTATCCTGTCAATGTTTCTATATGGAATGTTTTCAATTACGTCTGCTGGTTATGATGAATTATTCCCAATATTTGCTGCTACAGATAAAAAATACCGTAATTGTTTTGTTACAAAAAATTTGTTTTTAGAAAAATGTTATGTTTTTTATTCTAATTGAGCTAATGCATTGTTTGCCAAACAAAAAATAAATTGTATCTTATATAAATATTCGGATGGTTTTAACATGAACACATCAGAAATTGGTATAATATATTCAATTTCTAACTATTAATAAGGTATTTTGATTCAATTTCTAACTATTAATAAGGTAAACATTTAATTATAAATTAAATAATACTTTTATTTATTTTTGAATTTCATACAAAATAGTTAGAAAAACTGGCAATGAAGCCAGTAGCAATATTATTAAGAAACAAGGCTTTTTATAATTTTTAAATTGTCATTTAAATCTTTTTTCGTAATGTTCCATTCAAAATAATTATGTTAAAACGAATGAACAATAAATTATAAAAAAGACGGATTTAAAGTTACAAATTATTAGCTATTATAAAAATGAATATAAACATTAAAAACACCAATATGCTATTTACAAAAACTTAACTAATAGATACCATTTTCAAAGATTTAAAAAAATATTTTTTATCAAAGATAAAAATCTTAATTAAATTTATTTAAATAACATTTTTATCTTTGATAAAAAGTATTTTAAAATAAGTTTTCTTTAGTGTTTAAATAAACTATTATTACATAATATTTATACTTTAATTTTGAATCAGAAGTAAAAAAAAATTAAAAGATATATTTATTTATTTTTACTTCAAACTATATATCGTTTGATAAAGCAGCGGTTGCAGAGCGGTAAAGTTTTGGCCCAAAACTAAAAGGTTCATTATTGGGCATAGATAAGCAACAGCTCAGGAAAGGTGCGCTAACTTTCTGGTTAAATACTCTTACACGGCGATGAGACCAATATGACTTCTTCGAGATTTTGATTATTTTAAATGTTGTTATTTGTACATAGGCTTCTGAGCAGGAGGGATACTAGTGGTAATAGGAAATATTTTTGAACTATATTTTTTTCAACTATAACTAAATACACCATTTAAAAATAATTATAAAATACATAAAGAAAAAATTTACATAATTAAGGCAAAAAGTTGTAATCTTATCTCTAAACCTTAAATGGCTTATAAAAAGAGTAAAATACAAATTTTTAAACACCATAAATTAACAAATTGCCGTTAGAGAAAAGATAAATTTGATGTATTTTTTACTTTTTTCCTCGCTCTTGATATAAGATTAAAAATACCGTTGAGCTTACGTAATCCTCGAGAATTTCCAAAATATGTTAATATTACAAGAGTTTTCGCAATTACAAATATTCAATTGTAAAATTAGAAAAAAACAAAATGAATAAAAATTTAAAATTTTTTTTTTAAACACTGACTTTTTTTTTTTTTTGGAACACTAAAACTGTTTGTAAACCTTTATTACTTTTTACACGCTCTATTGCTTTCTCTACGTTTACTCCAACCAATACTTATCTTGTTTTTACACCACCATCATGAGACAATTATGCTTGTTGTTTAATGAAAACCAGAAAGAGTATTTAATGAAAAGTTTCCTTAAATTACTTCATTTACTTTATACCCTATGTCTTTATTAACTTACCTGGTTCCATTAAATAGTTACTTCTGAAAGTTAAAGTATTTTGTTCTACCTGCATTACCATTCATCACACCCTACCACATTATCAGGAAAAGTGGACTAGGTGGTATTTATGAAATCTTACTAAGTGAAGATTTGGTTCTTAAAAAATGATTCTTAATCTGAAAAACAGCACGATTTAAATATTCCCATGATTCCCTATGAAGTTTAAGTTAAGAAATCAAATTTATATATGAAAAAAAATGAGATTTTTGATAAAATGTTTAAACGCATCTCTAAAGTTTGTATCCTACAGAAGAACTAAAATTTTTACTCTACAGAAGACCTAAAATTTATACCCTACGATAGAACTAAAATTTGTACCTTACAGAAGAACTTTAACTAGCAGCCGTGGAGCAATTTTTAGAGTTCTGAAGTTGCTTTAGCCAGAATGTGACATAAGTATGGAAGGAGATGTGATTTTCCTAATTAAATGCTCATCTCTCCTGCTCTGTGATAAGATCATAAGAACTTCCTAAAGTACCCAAGTAACCACAAAAATTTTCAAATTTTTGTGGTTTTAACAACAAAAATTCCACAAAAAGACCAAAAATAAATATTAAAAAATCCATATAATTGCGCCAGGAAAAAATGTTCAAGTGAATTTCTATAAACTTTTAAAACATATGACTTACAAAAATTCTATAGATTTTTTATAGAATGTCTATTAATTTCTATAGAAATAGCTAGAATACATTTTTTTTTCATAAAAAAAAAATAAATAGAAAAAAAAGTTCTATAGAAATTAAAAGACATTCTATAAAAGTTCTATAGAATTTCTAGTTTATAGGTTTCTGAAGTTTATAGAAATTTTATAGAATTTTTTTTCCTACACAGGAAAAAATGTTTTATAGAATTTCTATAAATTTTTGGAAAATACCCAGAAAAAAAAGTTTTATAGAGTTTCTATAAACTTTTGGAACATACCCAGAATTCTCTACAATTTCTATAGTTACAATAGAATTCTCTATAATTTCTATAGACCATATGTTTCAAAAGTTTATAGAATTTCTATAAACTTTTGGAACTCATGGTCTATAGAAATTGTAGAGAATTCTATAAAATTTCTATAGAATCTCTGTTAATTTCTATAGAAATTTCAATAGAACTTTTTTTTTTACTTTTTATTTTATAAAAAATAAAGTTTTATAGCAATTTCTATAAAAATTAATAAACATTCTATAGAAATTTTATAGAGCTTTATAGAATTTCTATAGACCATATGTTCCAAAAGTTTATAGAAATTCTATAGAACTTTTTTTCCTGGGCTTTATCGAGTAGAAAATATGGAGAAGTTTAAATATTTTTAATCTTAACTGGAATAGCAAATGCGACTTTTTCTATTTGGTATCTAAACTTGAAATTGATAAACCTGCTGTTTAAGCCACACATTTTTCATTAAACTCGGTGCAAGGAGAATTAACCGACAATAAATGCTATAGCCATTTCAAAGTAAACGCGAAACGGTTACCTTGGGCAAAAAGTGCTAAAAAGAGTTCGTTTAAATAAGATTTTTATTTTTTAATGTATAGTGTAAAAAAAAATTTTTAATTGATTTATTCAAACCAGCGATTCGAATTTTAGTTTGCATGCTGTTTCAATTCGAGATTCGATATATATATATATAGATATATATATAGATATAGATATAGATATAGATATATATATATATATAACTTTATTTTTAGATAATTACCAGATTTGGTTTAAAAAAGGTATAATTTTGGTTATAAAAATACTCTGAAATAATTTGCAATTAAAAATTTTAAAAATTATTTTTTCTAAATAAAATGTTATTTTTTTTACTTATTATTTTGTGTTTAGTTTATCAACATATATAAATAAATAACCTTTAAAACAAAAAAAGATTCTATTTAATTTTTATAGTCTTTTAGTGTTGCCTTTTGTTGATTTTTTTTAGTTTATGATTTATAAAAAGTTTGTGGCTTAGTATAAAATTTTATTAGAATTTCTTCATATTCTTTAGATGTTTTTATTTCTTACAGTTTTTTACGTTTTATGTATTTGTATTGTCTATAAATATTTGTGTTATATAAAATATTCTTTGAAGTTTGTAAAATTATCCTAAATTGGTATTTACGTTTTATGTATTTGTAAATTGGCTATAAATTACCTTAATAATGCATATTTAAAATACTTTAAAATTATTTAATCATTAGCAAAAAAAAGCTGGAAACCAATAATTGGACCAGAGACTTTTTTATATATTACCACCAAAAAATGTTTCATAACGCCTTTTTTCATTTTCGCCAAATGTCCAATTTTAAAGCAACTTTGCCCCACCGTGTGTGGTATTAAAAATTTATTAAAGCTTGATATTAATTCGTAATTATCTAATTTATGTAATTTTAACATGTTAATAAAAAAAATTTATTTAGTTTAATTTTTTATTATAACGTCACTTAAAAATAATTTTTAAAATTTACATAAACCAATACAAAAGAGGTTTATTACCTACTGTCCCTAATGCCACATCTACATCTTAGATTTCTTAACTATAGTTTATGTTTTCTAAATTACATTTTAAGTTACATATATACAACCTTTATAGTTATAATTATACCTTACGTTTCTTAGATGCAATTTAAAAAATCTGAATTACATCCTATATTTCCAGATTTTAAAATGCTGTGAGCTTGTATGATCTGGTGTAAAATGATAAAGTTTAGGTAACTAGTTTGCACTTACGCAAGTTTGCAACCAAAATACTATGAAGTATTTATTGCAAATTGGAAGACGATATTTGTACATCTTTTGCACATACTTAATCACAAATATTAATTTTTACTCTTCATCAACTACCAATCAAAAAACTTAAATTTATGAAATTAAAATAATGTAGAGTACATATACATCTACCTATTTTTTTACTTGTTCAACAAGCTTTATTAATGAAGTGAATGAATTAAGAATTTTATGTGATCTTAAGAATGAAAAAGTTGGTTTAACAACTTCTATTTGTTTTTAAAAATAAACTTAATTGTAGGGTTGTCAATATTCTTTGATTTTGACAACCCTTCTTAATTGCTCAGAAAATAATAGAGTTTTTTCTACGAAGAATGTACACATACAAGGACACATGAACACAAGACACATATACACAGAAACACATACACATAGGGACACACACTCATCTATATCCACACAAAGGAGTATAGATCCTCATAGCATCCTTATTGATATCAATAAACTATCAAGAAGTTTTTTTTTCTAATTTATTTTCAATATGTTATTATTTAGGTGTTTTCTGTTGCAACATTTTTATTTGCCATTCAAGCTTTTTTGCTTCCATCTACAACCAAGATTAAATCTAGATTAGATTTAAAATTATTTTTAATTGTTATTAAAATATTTAATTTTTTATAATCTTTACAGTGAACTTACTGCTTTAGTGCCATTGAAATACCACACCCTGAAAAGTTTATTGCTACAGTTAGTTGTTATCTCCATCACACTAAAGATTTAGAATTTTACTCAATTTTTTATCATATTTTTAAGACTTTAATTTTCAAAGTATTTGTTGTTATTTAAATAATGGCAAATAAATATGAACTTGTAAACCTAATATGCTAAGCTTTTAGACCAAATAATGCAAATTTTAAATCATTTAATTTAACGAGTGTGCACTAAATGTGATAACAAAAGATGCATGTAATTTTTTATATATTCAATTATAAAAAATAAGCATTTTCAAAACTTGCATTTTAAAAGTTGTTATCGAATGTTTCTTGTTTAATGCATCTTTTGGAAAAATTAAGTTTGGTAAAAAATACATACAACTTTGTTATGTTTTATTAACTTATAATACTTTAAATATTTATTTTGGTTTAAACTCAAGTTTAAAGTTTATGTCAAAAGAAAAACAACTTTTGACTTCTTAATAAACACAAGCAACTGTGTAAACAATTCACACCATCAATTATGCAAAATATACAGGAATAGATAATATATTAGGGTATGCTAATGCAACACAGCTAGCACACATCGTTGGTAAAACGTTAGAGTGATATTGCGATTTGCGTTTGCACAGCATCAGTTTATAGCGGCTGCCACTAATGGTCCACTTAGTACCCTATAAGCAAAACTCATGTAAACTTCTCAAAACTGTCTATAAAGGTCCACTGCAAATCCACTAAAACAATCATGTTAAATCATGTTATGCGCAATTTATCTCTAGAAGCCGGTTTTATGCTGTCATCACTAATGATTATAAAATATATCTAATGAGGAGCAGTTTTTAATCTGCGTTAGATAGTTGCAATCTGGAAAATTAATGTTTATGAAAACTTTATGTGCTAAAAGACCTGAATACTGATACAAATATTTGTTCTTTTGAAGATATTTTAGGTTAGCTTTAAATTGCATTACACAAATATTGAAGACTAGCATATAATGAAGCAAACGTTATTTCAAAAAATTCGGAAGTTGTTGTAAAAATAAAGCAAAAACATCCAAAAGCACTTGAAATACATGTCATGGTTGTTTTAGTCTCAGTGTCAGGATCACGACTAGAAATATGCAAATCTTAAAAAACACAATTGGTATAGTATGTGAAACATGTGTCCTGATAAAATATTCTCCTAAACAAGAGCTACTTCTAAATAACAACAAAAGTAATGTTAAAGGTAATTTTAATTATTGGAAAAAGATAAATAATTGTTGAGTTGGGCATGAGTTATTATCAAACTACAATGAAATCCTAAAAATTAGAAGAAATGTTTTGATAAAAACCTTCATGATAACATTTCGGTTTTATTTTAGTCTAATTCTAGGATATAAGCTATATTCCATTACTAACAATCTATCATAATAAAAGAAAATTAACGTTAAACATTCAAAAGAAATTTTCTTTAGCAACACTGCAGGGCATAAGACACAATCATAATTTCAACCTTTTATATATATATATATATATTTTTTTCTCTGTAAGTTTGCCGTCAATTCATATTTATAAATTTCGTATTTAAAATTTAACAATGGCTGCGGCAAGAAGAAGACACAATTGTCTTGTCACCAAGCCCAAAAAATAATAAATAAGCAATTCCGATATTAACATCGATATAAAAGATCACGAAAAAGTAAAATGTAAAATAAAAAATGTTTCAAATAAATTTGAAAAACAAAGAAAAATAGAATATCGTATTAAGAAATATATGGTGGCTTCATAATAATTTTTGTCATGAATATAATTATTGATTGAATATTTAGAAGGTTATTTGTGCTGTATTTTTTTAAATAAAGTTTTGAATATATTTGGGATCGTTTCATTATTGACTTTGTTCATAAAAATTAAAATGTGATAGATATTCATTTGGTAAACATTCAGTATTTTGAGATTTTTAAACAATGGTTGTAAAAGAGAAATAGATATATTTTAAGCATATTTGGTTCAGGTAAAGGTTTTGCCTTATAAAGTATACCAATAATTTTAGAAATTTTATTTTCGATTAAGTTTATATGATTTTTCCACGTGACATTTTCTTCAAGTTTATATGACACTAAAAAATATAGTTCTATTAAAAAGGCAGTTATTCCACAAAAACAAAAGGTATTAAGTTATTCGAAACTTGTCTAGTTAATTATTGTAACATTATGTCTCAGTCTCAGAAATATTTTTTATCATCTACAAGAGATTATTTTAGACAAAGTTACTTTGATTCCATATACAATAATTTGATGTCAGTAAAAGATTTAGAAGAGGTTAAACAACCAACCCAAAACAACCAACATTTAAAATATTTGAGAACTAAAAAAATCCTCTTCTAATAACAGTTATTGATGAAAATGTTTCTGAAACTGATAGTTGTAAAAGAAATGTAAAGTGATGACCGGGATGTTTATCCTCTGATAACAGAAATTTTCGTTCTCAAGCATTTAGTTAAAGCCTCCTAAATCTTTACACATTTATAAATGATGATATTTGTCATATGAGAAAAAAGTTTATTAGGTAATTTACTTTTTACGTATACATTAGCAGTAAAAAAAGCTTTTTAGTTTATTTTAGCATCTCCTCAAAAACCAAACATACTTTATTTGAATCCAATTTTAGACTTTAGATTCATAAACAAGACTTGAACCATGGTTGCAACTCTTGTCCATTTTCAAAAGATTTGATGGTTTTTGAGTCAGAAGCAAAAACTAATAAAAATTTTACTATCATTTAAAAAAAATGTGGAATAAAAATTTTATTCCGACTTACGGTAAAAATATGTATCGAGAAAAAAAATCTTTCTCGAAAGTCGGAAATTTATCGAATTTTTCGAGAATGTTCGTAATGTTTCGGCAATCATACTTTGTCAAGAAATTGTAAGTTTATCATTTTTTGTCGAATTTTTTTTACTTTAATCCACAACATTTTTGAAGTAATTAGCTTATAGGATATAAAAAGTCTAAGGCATAAATCAATAGTTCTAATCGTTAGTTTTTAATTCCACAGCTTTCTACAGAAATAAAAAAAAAATTCTATGATAAAGCAAATTTTATTTATTGTAATAATTAATCAGTGGACCTAAAATTCAACTTTTTTATTACTTTTTTAATCTTTTATATCACTTAGTGGAACTCTGCATTTGAGCTTTGACCTTCTCTGGATTTTGACTGGGTTTGGAACAAATCCTCTGGTCTAATGGACACTCTTCTTTTTTTCTGTTGTGAACCTTGTTCTGATGTTTTATTTCTCTTTAGAGGTTTTGGGGTTAATGATGCTTCTGTTGGTTTGGGGCTATCCTCCTTCTCTTCGACTTTCTCCTCTTCCGTCATTGCGTCGGCCTCTTCTCTCTCCTCATCATTCGACAGTTTGACCTTATTTTTTTTAACCACCAACTCGTAGTTGACCTTGATGAGGGTTAATTTCTTGGAGGTGGAAGGATCCAAGTTCTGCCTTTTTTTAACTGATTATGTTTCCACTCTGTAAAAAGAGCCTTTCACTACTGCTTGAAGCTGCTGGGACACAAAGCCATTCTCTCGCGAATTCTGCCAGTAGAGGCAGATGTCCTTTGGTTGCTTTCCACCATTGTAATGGGTCAACCTTATATCTGTCTGGTGCTTGAGGCATTGCTTGGTAAGCATCAAACTTTCTCTGCAGAGATGGCCTTTTTTGACTGAAAGAAAATATTTATTTTAAAATTGAATTTGTTTTAACTAGATCTAAACAATGGTTTTTTCTCTGGTTATATTATATCAGAAAAAAGTTTATTTTCCTATATCTTAAAAAATTGTAAAACTTTTTACTTCATGCAATAAACAATTTTTTTAGATCCGATGTATATTTTATCAGAAAAATGACTTAACTTTATCGCTCAAAATTTTTCCGATCTGGGATATATTTAATTGTAAAATAGATTTACCTAATATTGTGTGGTTCTTGATTTTGCCACAATGCTTCCACTTCCTCCATAAATTCATTGTCATCCACCACAATATCAATGTCACTCGAATTAGTAGATTCCTGTTTTTGCTCATAAAAAGCTTGGGTAGAAGGATGCTCATCTACCAACTTGCTGACAACCTCCTCATACAGCTTGTACTCTTTCAGAAGAAGACCGCGGTAGTGAGGGTGAAATAGGTTTCCCATAATGTAGGAAGTGGTGTGCTTTCCCATGTCATTAAATCTTGACTGTTGATTGATCTGTTCCACCAGTTCTTTGCAAAATCTTCTGACAACTGCAGCAACAAAATGTGTTTCTGGCTCAGCCTTGAATGACTCAAAGTATTTTGTCATTTTGTAGATAGTGATCATGACAATACGCATGACAGGTTCATTGTCTGTTGAGAACTTTTCACTTACGAGTTTCAATGACTTAAGAGGTGGGAGTAATCCTTGCATCAATTCATTATTTGATGGAATAACATCCTGAAAAAAAATTGAAACTAAAGTAAAAAATACTTTAATAAAATTATTGGCTACTAATTATTTACGTTCAATATTTCTATTAAAATATAAACCTATTTTCAAAAGTAGGTGTTCGTAAAAAGTATTCCTATTTGTCACAAAATAATTTTCCAAAAATGTTTTTTTTTTTTCTTCTTCTTGAAAGCATAAAAAAATTATCACGCACTTCATCCTCACAATTGACTCCAACATCATGTAGTTGGAGTTCCACTTTGTTGCAGCAGGAGAGATTATTTTGACATAATCACAATCAATTTCTCTACATTCTTTCATAATAGCTTGACATGCCAGTGATGATCTGTGGACTTTGTTTGACAATTTGGTCGCATTTTCAAGCATTTCCTTGAGCTCTTTGATGTTGTTGATGGACCTGCTGAGGGCTGTGTTCAACAGATGGTCACCACACAGCAATGAAGAACAGCCACCAACAGTCAGTAATGGGATTGCAGCTTTTATTGGTACCGCTGCATCGTGAACAGTTATTTTTCGATTAACATCTTTCAAAACAGGGTATTCTGCCATCATTTCATCAAGACTCTATATTTATTTAGAAATTTTTAATTTGTTCAAGATATTTTTGAATAACATGAATTGAACGATAAGTTGATCATTGTATTTTTTAAACATCATATTATATTTTTGAAAATAGATAAAATATTTTTAAAAAGCGTTAAAATTTTTGGAAAAAAAAAAAAAAAATAATTACCTTGGCAATCATGTAGGATGTATGGCGGCCTGTAAAGTTGTCAAAATTCAAAATTAAATCTTATATTCCTTGCTGATGTAGTGAAGGGTGATGTAGTGATGTAGTGAAGGCTTTTTTATATTTTTCTGCAAAAAAAATTTATTCTCTCACTCTATCCTTCTGAACTTATGTGATTAAAATTTTTATTTTCTCTTACAATTTTTTCTCACTCATTGCACTTTCATTCTCTTTTTTTCATTTTTCTTAGTATTACACCTTTATATTTTTGTTCTGATTCCAACTTTTTTAATGCTATTGTTCCTATTACTTCATTTTTTATTATATGTATTAATGTAGTTTACTTTCTTTATTATTCCCTTGTTTTAATATTTTTTTATTTTATTTTTTAAGTGAAATAAATGGAACTTCAGCTTTGGAGGTCCAACAGTCAGTAGTCAGTGCCACACCTCTGTAATCTGGAAGATCCATTTCCAATTCAGACTTAATTACACCCATGACAGCTGAATACAAAAGTGGCAACTTGTACTTCTTAAAAGTGGTTGTCCTTGATTGACACCCTAGGATTGAAGTACTTGACAAAGTCTCTTAAGGCTGGGTTACTTGCAACTTCAAAGGCCAATCCTTAAAAAAGAAAAATACTAACCATATTACAAAACCTGAGGCATTTTCTGGATATATGCTATCCATGTTGTTAAAACATTTTAGATTAATTTGAAATGAATATGAAATGCTTTTTGAACTTTTTAAAAATATATGACTTATAATGTTCTCATTAAAAAGGTTTTTTAATTGCGCTTGTTAAAAAATTATATACCTCTTTAAAAATTACTGGTAATTTTTATCTCAATCTATCGCAATTTAAATTGTACTTTTTTATTCAATATTTTCTTCAAATTTTTGGCTTCTTGCCTTTATCAAAACAAAAGTAGACTGAAGAAAATTTTCTTCATCCTTTATATTCAACAAACTTAGAAATATTTTAATTTTAATAAAATTAAATTAAAATTAAAAATTATTAACTGACTAGAAACGATTATCAATATCAATATTTTTTTTTTTTCGATAAAAGATCTTACAATCGAGGTCATTTACAAATAGTTTAAAACTAATCTTAAGTAAATACCATGAAATAGCATTAATAATACAAATAACAATGATAATAATAATGATGATAAATTATAAGAATAATAAGAAAATTATATGATAATAAATCAATATCAACTTTAAAACAACAATTGAATATAATGCACAGACATGAAAGTTACAAACAGTTATGTACTGACAAAACGTAACAGCCTACCATGTAACTTAAACAATTACTGCAAAAAAAAAGTAACCATGTTTTAATAAATATAATAATCTTGATATCAATAATCATATAAATAAAAGTAGTATAAAGATTTCATTAAAAAATAACAATAAATAAACAAACAAAAAATTTTCAATAATACTTACAATAAAAACGTGTCACCCACTTACACACAAACATTTAGTCAAAAAAAATATAGAGTTTTCTCAATAAATGGCAATAATAAAATTAAAAAGTAAATCATATCAAGCAAACACATATAGTCTTTCAAAAATAATAAAATTTAAAAAATATTTATTTTCCTTTCTTCATTAACGGAGCAATTTTTATATATTTTTAAAATTCTTTTCAATTACTTTCCATTTTCGAAAAATGGAAAGTAATTTTTTTTCTTTTAACTTTGTTTTTTTGTCTTTTTCTTATCTAATTTTTTTCTTTTTTTAATTTGTTTGATTTGGATTTTAATTTTTTTTCTTTTCTTCATTCTCTTTATTTTTATTTCATTTATTTTTCTTATTTTATTCTTTTTTCTTTATCACTCTTTTTTTTTTAATTTATTTATAAAATTTGTTATAAAAAAGCGTCCGCCATTCCGGAAGTTTCTGCACTGTCTGATTATACAAAATTAAATTAGAATTAATAATTGTCTAGAAATTATTAAACAAAAATTACATCAAATTTTAGTTTTTACCACAAAAAAATTAGGAAGTGAATTCAACTAAAGTTATTAATTAAAATAAGATAAAAATAAATCATAAAAATAAACAAAGAACAATAAAAAATTTTACTGGTTACAACTATTACTGGTTACAATTTATTTCCATCACGGATACAGACACTGTCTCCCTCGCCTATGTTTTCCAATGTTTTTGCGTTTTTGTCGTAATATTGCTTCTGGAAATTTTGAATTTTTTTACGAATGTCTTAATATTTATTTACGTCAATTGTATTTACTTGAAGTAGTGACGGAGACGTTGGAAGTGTTGATCTCAATCTTCTTCCACTGATGAGTTAAGCAGGTGATGCAAAACCATAAATAGGAGTATTTTTTACATCTAGTAGAGCTATGTACAGATCTTGATTTGATCTTTTTGCTTTGGTTAGTAAGTTTTGATTAGTAAGTCTCTTAGTCATTCCTTATGATTATTGATACTGTGGAATACTAGTTATATGTTTAAACTCCCACTCTTTTCTAAATTTTGGGAGTTCTTAAGATGTGAGTTGTTGCAGTTATCGCTCCGTTCTATCTGCGGTATTCCATGTCTGGAAAAGATCATTTTTAGTTTCTTTATCACTGTTCGCGATTGGATGATATTTAATCTTTCGATTTCCCTATAACGACTATAATAGTCAACCACTATCATAAAACCCTGATTATGCCAGTAAAATATATCAGTTCTTACAATTTGAAATGGATATTTCAAATCGTAGGATATTTGAAATGGTCTTTCACTTGATATCATTAATTCCTTCGTGTGTTTTTTTTAGTATTCTTCTTTTAATTGTTTTCCTTGTTTTCCTTCAACCCGTTTTATTTTGATTAGAGTAGATATTTCTTTTTGCTGTCGGTACTTAGGTTCGTTTGTGTCTACATTTTTTACATCATTTAATATTTTGATAACTTGCAAGTCTGCGGAAGTTTGTAACCTAAGTTTATTATATTATCACTTTATGTTAGTTGGTAAACACTTTTTGGCATAACACCAACCTCAGCTCCAGTGTCGATTTTTCCACATACCAGCTTATTAATTTTCAAGATTATCAAAGCTTGTTTTTTACAATTCGTTTCATCAGATGATACAGATTCAACAAGGTATTCAACAGCGCAAATTTCGTGTATGTTTTTTGAGTTGCAAAAAGTCACCCTATGATTTTTTTTGTTATATTTGTAACAAATGCCGGACAGTTTTTTGGTTCATATATTCTATTGCATTTTGTGCACTGTCTTTATTTTTGTTTTGTATTTGAATCATTATTCATTTTTTTTAAGTTTTGTTCATTTGATTCAACCCAGTCTGCTTTGTTTTTAGATATATTTTCATTATTCGCGAATTTTCTCCGTTTCGGTATTTGATGCGACTGTCGCATCTGCTTTTCTTGGCTTTATGAATTTCTTTACCACATCAATATCTTTTTCGTGTGTAATTGATTTCATTTCTACATTTGCAACTTCCACAGCCCCGTATATGCTAATCCCTTTTTGTTAAAGTTAAATCCGCTCACTTTCGGAGTAGATTATTTTGGACTTTGTCCGATTTATTTCCGTCAATTACCTTGTATAAGTTAAGTCTTTTTCAAATTTCATGTTTGAGTCAGGTTTTTTAAATCAGTCACAAAAAAATCAAATGAATCATTGACATCTTGTTTTCAAAAAACATTCTTCTTTCCGAAACCAGATTTCATTTCAGTAAGCAGTATTCTTCGAATCTATCAAACAGTTCAATTACTGTGATCTCATCAATTTCACCATCGTCGTTTTCTATTTTATTCCACGTCCATGTGTTGAATATTTCTTTTTCTTTTTCACCGATAATAAATATAAATGTCGAGTATTTTTCTTCTTTAGATTTATTTGACATAACTGCTTTTAGATTCTCCAAAAAAAATTACTTGCGCAATCATTAATCGTTATTTTGAACGATTAATAGAAATTATTGTCTAGAGGGAATTGTTTGCGTAATTATCATTACAACCTTGTATTTTAAATCAATAACTGCATTTCTTATTAATTGAGCCAGACATATACCATAAATTTTGAGCGCCATCTATTGCCAAGCAATTTGATTTAACATGGAACCATTCTGGTGCATAGCATTGCATAATAATTGTAACCAAGCCAACAAATTGTTTTGTTGGCATAACTGTAGAAATAAATAAACGTAGAACACGTAGGTTTGCTCTAGTGAGCCACCTAGCATGATGAATGTTATTCCAGGAGAACTTTCAGATATTTGATTTGATTTTTTCCTGAATGAATAGATAAACAGTTACTGTAAAGATATTTTTGATCTGAGCTTAATTTGCTAAGAATGTTATCAGCAAGTAAATGTAATGCACCTTTTATTTTTTATAAAGGAACTACTGCTAAATTAGTTGAATCTTTTTTTTCATCAAAACCTTCATAAAATTAATTTCAAGTTTAACATTTTCTCCCAATTACATTTTTTTGTCCAACACTAAGTCTTTCTCGTTCTAAAGAAAAATGATAATTTCTTTTTAGTCTGAAAATTTGATTAAATTGGATGCTTTTTCTATTAATCTCCATACTTTTGAGAAAATTTTTTCTGTTTCGATTGTTGCAAAACTAAATTTACGCCACATGATCAAAACTTGACCTTTGTTTTCAGCATCTTCATTTCTGCATACATAAAAACAATATTTTACACCAGCTCTTTTTGTAGATATCACTGCTGTTGGAAATTTAGAATCTGGCCTATATGTTAAGTTATCAGTAGTACTGCGAGTATGAAATGCTACCATGTATAATGAGTTGCTTTTTATTAATTATATACTCTTTTTAATTACTAAGAAATAAAATATATAACAAATATATAAAACAAAAAGAACTTAATAATATAATATTAAAATTTACTGCAACTTTGTACAAGTTGTTTCGAATTAACATAAATTTTGTTGTAGCAAGGTAATTCACACAACTCCTAGAGTTGTGTGTAATTTTTTTTATTTAGTCAATATAATTTATATTACTGATTCGTTACCACAATGGTTATTTTTTTTTTAATTATTATTGTGAATTTGCCGTTTAAAATAATTATAACTCTCGCATTTGTAAAATATAAAAATGGCGGGGACAAGAAAAAGACAACAACAATCTTATTGTCAAGCTCATTCGAGCTTTTCAGAGATTTTTCTTCAAATTTTTACTTTCTTTACAAGAGATAATATATCTTTTTTTTTTTTCTTTTCCATTTTGTACCATTTTCTGTTTTGTAGTCATCATCTTGATTTAACTTATCTTCATTAAATGATTGCAAAATCTACATAAGAAAGGTTAACAATAAATATGTTCAATAATATGGTTTACACTCTGAAAATCATTATACATAATTTAGTTTTGTTCATAAATGCCGTTGTTCATATCTGAACTTATCGAAAAATAAACTTTAACAGCTTTGTTCATTTGATTATTTACATTATTTATATGTTTGAAGTTTCATAAGAGCTTCTTTGTTAATCTTGATATATTTTTCAACAAACTTTCATTTTGTTTGTTGAACTGCTTTCATTTATTTATTAAAACTCAGAATTTTATTCGAGGTTGTGTATATCCCCCAATCTTTAAAGCGTTGTAAATGATGATGGTACTGAACAAACAGTGTTATCTAAAATTATTTTGATAATTTTTAATTTACTCAGGTGCTTAATACACGAGAAAAGATGATTTATAAATTTTAGAAAAATTTCCCATCTACTCCAAGGTTGTTAAAAACCTCCCGTTCTTTTTTTATTAATTTTTATTTAAAGAACCTGCAAAAAGCACTAAAAGTCACGAAAAGTAAAAATTTAAATTTGATTTTTACATTCTACTTACTGAAATCGTCTCTTTATTTATAGCAACCATTTATCATCTATTTCTTTATAGCGCCATGGTTTAAATTTCTGGTGATTTATAGTTCAAAGCCGGCTCTGGTCATATATACAATATTGTTAAAGAAGAAGGCTTTGACTTCCTGGTTAAAAGCTTTTCCGCAGTGTATAGTGATAAAACTGTAAGGACTTCTTGGACAACTAAATACTTCAAACATAGGCAGAATTTATCTGAAAGTATTATTTTAAAGTTCTGCTAAAAAATTTAGGCTATAAATACAGTGATGTATTAAGGGCTTACGCCAGCTTCGGCGAAAATTAATTTGCACAAGCAATGGAGGAGGGGAGGTGAAGATAACTTAACTAAAAAAAAAAGGTTTTCAGTTTTGTTTTTTTTGGAGCTTATAATAAAGTGTTGCACTAGTGTACCTTAAAGAGATCGTCCATAAAGTAAGTACGCCCAAAGTTTTGAAATTTAAACCCTCCCCCCTCCCCTATGTTGCCATGCTCCCCAACTTTCATGCATACCATGAAAGTTGAGGAGAGGGTTTTCCAACCCCCTCCCCAACTTTCTTTTTTTCAATAAAATAGTTTATTGAAAAAAAAAAGATGGCGGATAACCTTAGATATTTCATACGAACCCAAAGGCCTTTGTTTATGGCACAGGATACCAATTCAAAAAACGTCTTTAACTATATACAAATATTAATTTTGATAAAGTTAAATAACATGATAATAATGTGTTCGTTTGACCGAGAGGTTAATGTTGTGGACTTCGACAATGGAGATAGAAGTTCGATTTCAGGGCAAGGCAGGGATGATGCGTTTTCTTTTGTTTTAATGACGAATCAAATAAAAATAAACTATACTTAACGCGGACGATTTTTTCAGGCAGTATATAAAAGGTGGCATGTGTGCATGGGCACAAATGCTACCCCTTTACAATTACAAAAGTTATGACCATGCAAAATTTACACCAATTTATAATTACATTTTTTTTGGTGGACGGGGGGTTTGAAAATTTGCATGGTCATAATTTTTGCTATTTACAAAATTTAAATAAATTTAAATTTAGTTTTAGATAGTTAAGTTAAAAATTTTACTACATTAGTGCCCTCACGTTTGGGCAGAGGGGCAAACGTTTTAGGGCTTTTTTGCTCCCAGGCTTCCACCATCCCAATTTTTTGCAAGGTCTCCTCATTCGGCATAGGTATAAACATACTTAAGTTTGGAGTTTGCACAATGCGTGAAAGTGTCCTATCTAGAACATCAAAAAATCCTGCGGGCGCCCATGCATGTATGTGCATAGAGGGAAACTTACTCCCTTTACCATACATCTTTTTTGGCAAACTAGGATCTTTAGTTAGAATTTTAATTTTTCTTTTGATTATCCGGTTAATTGTGATAAATTAGAAAATCGAAGTACGTACTTTTAAATTGAACCCCCTCCTCCTCCCCTCCCCCTTCCTCCCCTATACGCTTTCGTACGCTTTTTGAAAAACTCCCCCTCCTTCCTATGAGCGCACGTGCTTTATGGACAACTCCTAACCACTGCCACAACTTTGTAGTAAAAATTTGAAGCAATTGTGCCTCGTTTTTAAAAAGCTATAAATATTTGTCCACAAAACTGTTCAAATTCACCACTGTGAAATCAAAGGTTACAGTTTAAAAATAACAATAAATACTTAAAAAATAGTAAAAAGTTAAGTTATTTGACATAATATATCGCATATCGTTAAAAAAATTAAAAAGAATAAATGTATGCAAAATTGTTTACAATAAATTTCTTTATCTACTTATATAAACTTATTAGCCTCAGAATACTACAAAGTTACTAAAATTAAAATAGCAATATATTATATTAATAAGGCATTAGTAAAGATATCTCATAACACAATTATCATCTATAATATTATATTATTTAAAAATACAATGCTTGGTCAATGTGTGAATTAAAAAATTGTCTGTTTTGTTAATGTCTTCTAATTAAAGCATAAAAAACACGAGTAGATTACACATTTTATGTTGTTCAATCTTACTGTTTAATAACTAATACTTAATTAGATTTAAAACTAATTGAGTCGCGTTAATGTTTTTAAATTTGAAAAAATATATTGATAATTATTAATATAATTACAAAGACTTGTTTATTTCAATTTTTAAAATAAGGTTTGCATTAAGGAGAGAAAGGACAAGAGAAGAAAGAATATTTAAAAAGGGAAGAAAGAAAGGAAAAGGAAAAGGGAAGAAAGAACATTTAAAATTAATCCTAATCTTTTAATTCAAAATTTTTCTATAAATTGTTAATTTTAGACATGCGGTTTTCTATTACCAATTTTTTTATAGGTCTTAAGTTTTGCCTCGTATGTCCTTCTTACTATTTTCTATTTATTCTAAACACGCTATTCACCTGACCAAAATCTTTATTCTAAAACTTTGCCGTTATCCGTTAAGTCATTTTAATATTTTTCTGCCAAGATTAGTTTGCTTTAGATACAATCCACAAGAATCCACAATAAGAGAAAATCTTTTTCGTTGTTTGTATGAATTAAAGTTTCAACCATACCGTGCTTCATCTATCGGAAGTGATTGTATTCGGATTGAGCATTTCTGGACTACAAAGCAGAGGATTAGAATTTTTTCTAATCAAATATTTTCAAGTGCATTGCTGTGTTGCTAAAAAACTTTTTTTTTTAACATATTGCAGCGTTCTACCTTTAATGAACGGCTTGCATCAAACACATCGTGTTTAGTTACAAGTCATTGTAATTGTTTCTTTAGGTTAAAGCACCCTATAATATCCTATTAAATTAGAAACTTGGATTTATTTGGCACCCAATTCTCTTGCTTTTGAACAATTCCCAAATTATGCAAACACTAGACAATGTGTTTACATAATGTGAGATAATAATGATTATCATGGAACAGTAATGATTCAGCAAATTCTTTTTGAGTTTGACACTAATCTTCAGTTAGAAATTTTATTAAAGTAGCGTCTTCAAACTTTTGACTGGCTATCAAAACTTTTATCTGAAAAAAACAAGGTATTACCCAAATATTAATTCTATGTTATGAATATGATACGAACAAAATATTTTACGGGTTGTGATTTTCTTTATTGTTAGACAAATTTATGTTTTTATGAAATCAACGTTGTTTATTAATTTACAATTATCAGCAAAATTTAAGAATTAAGCAATGACTGCAATAAGTCGATCAATTCTTGTAGATGAAATATTAGATCTAGTAGAAAAGACACAGTCAGTTTCAAATTATCAATGAAAAAGCACATTATAGCAGGTGTCGCGTTCATGAAAATATTTAGACGGCTAAGTTGTATTAAACATCAACTGCGTTATGACCATAAATTCGCGAATACCACATACAGGTAAATTATGTAAGTAGGCATAAATTAAAATAATAATAATAAAAAAAAATAAAAACAAGTGGTAAAAATAACAATAAGTAAAATTATAATAATAATGAAATAATATAAAATAATAATATAAACACAACATATAATATAAATATATAAATGTAAAATAATAACATAAAATAAAAAAATCAATTATTAAGCTGTATTCCTCATTTGTTCATTGTTGTGTCCAAATTAAATCAAACGTAACATATTATTGATCAAATTTATCAAATGTTATTATAAACATCACAGTCATAAAAGTCTCTTTAGAATCCTGCAACTGTAAATTAACAGGAAAACATTTTGTCTCTAATCCAGTAAAAAAAATTATCCTACATTGGTTTCATGTGGGTTCCCATGAACCTGACACGGAACCCACATAAGAACTCATGTGGGAGAAGCTTTTTTTTTTGACTGGGAAAGAGATTGTAAGTTTCTAAGCAAACTTTTATGATTGTGATGAGTATGATAATACAATTACGTTTGATAAACTCGGATAGAATGAGTTCAAAGCAGCTCAAAAATTAATTTTTTTCTTCGAAGTCAAAGTTTTCAACTATGAACGGTGCAAACCACTTTTGGTCTATACTTTACTTGAAACAATGTTCGATGCTTTTTCTTAATCAGATTCATAATGAGTATCTTGATGAGCAGATTCCAGAGTCTAATATTAGAGTATACATCTGAAGTAGCTATCAAATGCATAAACAAAAAGCTAAAAATTTTATTAGCGATTTTAGACGTTCACGTTCTAGTGTACGAGTTGCACAAATTTTTAGTACAATAAGCTTCTGGCACATTTGCTCGATTCATTGTGGCACATTTGCTGGATTCATTTCTTTGTTACCATCTTTTGTGCTGCAGTTTATTTGTGACTGATTTAACATTTATCAGTCAATACATTTTTATCACTGAGGTGATGTTTTTGAAAGAATTTGTCTTAACTGCTTTTTTATACATTCGTTGAGGTAAAACTTTTAATTCATGTCTAATTCACTAGGTCTAACGTTGAGTTTTTACTGACCATTAGGTGAAATAGCAAATCAAGCAAATCAAAATGCTTGAAGAATTTTGTCCAAGTTTGGGTATATGAATATTACTAGTCGTTACCATTTAGGACAAAGAAAACGATCTCAACGCAATTAATAACAAGTAAATTTTTTGATTTTTTAGTCCTAGATTTTGCATGAGCTACAAGTTGCTACGTAAGCAATAATGCTGCACGCGAATGTTTATACTCCGAGATGTAATACCCAGCTAACACAAAACGTTCAAGTAGGTTCGACGAACATTGCAAACGTTCGAGCACGTTCTAAGAACGTTCTTGATCGTTCGCAACGTTCGTTAAACGTTTTGTGTTAGCTGGGATAATCAGTGGGTTGTAGTTAGGCTTAATTTTTGTGCCAGTTTTTATTAGATATTAAAAAAAAAAATTTAATGCAAAAGTTTTATAAAAATAAATCATTTTTATATATAGTTCATACATACACGGTGTTGTCGACTCTGTAATTTAGGCCGGTCATTATTTCTTTTTTATTGTAGTTAAGATTAAGATGCGTTAATACATTTGCTTATTAATATCAAGGGTTTTTTTTGTTAGGTTATAATGTTTAAAATTTAAGCAAGTGACTGAGATTTTAAATCTAGACTTTGCAAAATAAGGAGAAGAAGATAAATAAGTAGATAAAAGTACAAAATTGATATGAGTATGTAATGGATAAAATTGATATGAGTGTGTAATGGATAAAGAATATGTAACTGATAAAACTTGAAAAGTGTGTGCTACAGATTAAAGTCTAAAAAAAAAACTAGGAGAGCTAAAACCTTTGAAAAAGTAAAAGTTTCCAAATTACTCCATATCTCGCAAGCGCCGATACGCCAACCTTAAATTAATAATAGTTATCCAGTAAGAAACTTTAGTAAATTTTTCACTGTAATATCTGACTTTTTACTGTAATATTAATGTAGCTTTTTAGAATTTATATATCTTAAATTTAACATATTGAATTAAATAATAGAATTTTCTTAAAAAAAATATTTTCAAATATTGTCCGTAGTAAATACACTGCATTATGTTTACTTATAACCGGGGCTGTGAAGTCGGTGTCGTGGAGTCGGAGTCGCGACAATTTTAGCGGAATCGGAGTCGCTAAACAAAATTGCGACTCCAACTCCAATAGTAAAGCTTTTCGATTTTGCACGTGCATGTACAAAATATTTAGCCTTCAAAGAACTTTTCATATATTTGGTAAAAAACATTTTTTTAAATCATCGCGTAATATTTTTAATTCAAAGAATTTTTGCTTTGGAGTTGGAGTTAGAGTTGGAGTAGGAGTTGGAGTCGGAGTCGTACTCTGAAAATTTCAACAATTGAAGTCCGAGTCGGAGTCGGTACTTTTTTTTTTACGACTCCACGCCCTTGCCTACAACTCTACAAAACACTTTTCTTTTTTTTTTTCTCTAATTCATGCTAACTATTATGCTTGATAGCCTCTAATTAAAATTAACTTTAAATTGATATTTTTGTAAAAATTTATTTAGATGTATTGGCTCATTAAGCTTTGGATTGGCTTTTACATTAACAACGTTACAAAAAAGATTCGATTCCATAAGTAGTCTCAGTTTTCCATTCAACGAATATTTTACTTTTGTCCTGTTAGCATTTTTTTCAGTGCTTACAATGATCATTACTTCATTCTTACCTGAAAGTTTAAACCGTAAAAAAAACTTAAAATAATACTTAAAACAGTTAAAGAATATATTTATAGTTGTTTTTATATAACGTATGTTTCTGAACTGTACATATAAATATTTATAAATTAAACTCAAACTTTATACGCAATTGACAAGAATAAAACGGCTTATAGTTTTGTCAAAATAGACTTAAGTTAGTGATAACACAAACACATTGTTTGGTCCAGATAGAGGCAGTGTTTCTATGGAAGTGTTTCAAACCAGTTTACTATTACTGCCAAAATAAACGAATTTTAAGACATTTTTATAAATATGCATTTTTTATCAAGTAAGCTCAGTAAGACAATCACGTAACATTGAATACAAGGTCAATAATTTAATTAGAAACTAAAAAACTTTTTTTACTTTGCATAGTTACATTTCTGCATAGTTACATAGTTGCATAGTTACATTATCCACTCCAAAATTTCTGCGAACAAGTTTAAACAGACTTTTTCTCTGTTGCTTTAAAGTGATCAAAAGTACCAGCCAAGTTATTAATGTTTCATTAAAAAAAAGAATTCAATATATTTTTAATTTAACATTCTAATGTAATTTATTTTCGATCAAACCTTTATCATTTCATATTTTTAATGTCATATAAATCAAGTGATATTTCGGATAATCTAAAGTTTTAGCATCAAAAATAAATAATACTATTATATTTGCGGATGACTTGAAACTGTTAAATGTAATAATAATAAACAATATAAAATATTGTTAATAATGATAATTGACATAAGAGTAAATGTACTATTAATCACATTAAACTAAAAGATTTTACTGTAAACAAAAACATGCTTGCAAAAAAAATATTTGGGACAAACAGCAATGCATATTGCAAAACTTCTCTTGCGTGAGTTTGGTCCTTTAAATATTTATAAGTCTTATATAAAGCAATACGTGGCTTCATGTAACATTTTAATCTTAATTTAATAAAGATTCTTAGCAATATCCTGCCGAATTTTCAAAAAATAACTCCTTAAATTATTCTTTGGTACTTGTTCTTATTTTAAGGTGGGGAGGGGGACATTTTAGTTAATCTGCTATATTTTACAAATACAGCAAAAATTGGGTACTTTTCGTCATAAATGCAAATAAAAATAGCAGTTTTAGTTCAATAATTCGAAGGCTGAAGGATATGTTTATTTAATATAATTTCGATAGATAGTGCATGATTCCGAACAGCACTTGTACTAAAATAAATACCCATAATTGCATTAAGATAAATAATTATGCAGGATTTATTTACAAGATTTTTCGACTTTATAACACCACCACAAAATTGGGTTGATAACTTATGGTATCAACCTCAACTCAAATTTTAAGTTTCCTTTATTCAGGCTACATTGGATAAATATTTAGTTTTACAAAACAATATTAAACCCGAATGCCTACATACTCCCATCAGTTATTGAATGCTGACTAAGCACATTTTTATTTTTCATTTGTTTAACTTATATTTAAAATATTATATATAAGGTAAAAAAATTTACTTGATCAGAACGCAAAATTAATATATAACATTATTTTCATAGGAAACTAAAAAGCTAAAAAGAAAAAGATATAAAAAGTTTTTTTTTCAAATAATGTAAACGAGGTATTAGCAACATAATCTTTTTCCATTAGTTTACCATGACAACCTTTAGCACGATGACTCCGTTTAGTGTATTTTTCTCAATTGCTAGACTGATGACTAATTAAAACAATTCTGAAAATATAAATAATTTGAATGTACAAATTGCTCCCAGTTTTATACACTAGGTATTAGTAAAAAAAATGCACAATGTGTATGTATTGTTCGAGTTTTAAAATTTTTCCATACTTGGTAAGTTTGTATAACACATTCTCTAGGTAATTTCTGTTGACTCCTAACTATTTTAATTAGGAGTTAACAGAGAGAAAAGATGATTGTTAGAGAGCAAGAAAACGGTTGGCAAAACTTAAAAACTACTAGTTTTTATGGAATAGTTTTAGTAAAGGAATGTAACTTTGCTAAATTAAAAATTAGGAAAAATTGAGTTTTGGGAAACTGAATAAGTAACAGAAGTTCCATGAGCAGGGACCATGGTTTGAGAAGACCAACATTCCAAACATTATTTAAAGCCTTTGAGGTGTCAATAGCAATAGTCTTCTCCAAATTGTCAACATCTAATTTTCAACAGAACCATTCTGTTATAGATCAAAATTCGTAATGATTGTCAGAGAGTAAGCTTTTAGACTTGAGATGAGATATTAGAAGTTGAGAATGAGATATTAGAATTTTTGAGATGAGATATTAGAATGAGATATTAGAAGTTTTTTAGTTACAGATTCAAAGGCTTTGCTAATTATATTAAAACAAATGAGTAGGTAATAGTTATAGAGGTGAGAGTAATCTCGAAAATTTTTAAATTGGAACCAAAGATGCTGTTTTCCACTTTAAAAAAAAATTAGAAATGGAGAGAAAGAGTAAAAACTTTCATGTCTGTCACACTTAAGGAGGTTATAAAGAAATTTAAGGAGGTTATAAAGAAATTTAAGGAGGTTATAAAGAAATTTAAGGAGGTTATAAAGAAACTTAAGGAGGTTATAAAGAAATTGTAGTTATCAGTAGATAGACGAAAGAAGTGAGCCCAAGTAACATCACAAAAAAATTACAAAAGAAATCCCGCTTTTTGACTTTTCATTTAATACTAAACCAAACCATTTTCAAGTTTAACGAATGACGAAAAGAGTGCAAGGGTGTTTTAAGTATTTGTTGTTGTCGTCAACACCCTAAAAATTCACATTTTGGATGTTTACTCTGCATTAATTTTATTGTTTGTAGTTAAAAGAGACATTTTTTTGTAAACATATTTTTATATAAATGTTTATCTCCATATTTATTAAAATATAGCTAACACAACTAAAAAAAAAATGTGTTTGTCCAGCTTTTGGTGAAAGGCAAAAATGCTATAAAAGTTATTTACAGGGCTTCAATATTAACCAAAAAATCTTACAAATAGCAGATCTTAGTAACACGCTTGGAGCAATTCGCTTTGTTCTGCACAAGTCTTCAAAGGTATTTTGATTGCTAAGGAAAATGACCAACATGAATTTTAGTTTGAGTTGAATTGAAATGAATTTTAGAAATTGAAATTTTTTTTTTATTAACGATGGTCTTTTTGTCTATTAATTTTAGGTACTATATCTATGACAGTGAAATTTACTCAATCTTAGATAGTGCATGCATTCACGACAAAAAACTAAACAGTTGCCTTATTTATGCTAATTAATCCAAAGAGATGCAATATTTTCACAGGTATAAAGTAACGAAAACTAAGAAACCCCTTTGCTAAGCTTTTACAACTTACTATACTACTGTTTCATTCTTTGTATGAAATGTAGCGTACTTTTTAAGTTTGGATTATTTTGTTTTTTTTTAAGTTAATAAATGTAATTTACCTTGTATAAACAACACAATTTACTGTATAAACAACACAGGCCTTTACCCTGGTCTGTGTTGTTTATACAGTTTTGTCTATACAATCATGTAATTATTTAGTTATATAATTGTAAAGTGGCCAAAAGAAAAAAATGAGCATAACAGTGTAAAAGAATGTAAAACTATTAGACGCAATTACGCCATATCGTTTTTATGCAGTTTACCGCCTTGACGGTGTTCTTTAAATAGGTCGCATCTGATTTTTGTGATATTTCCTTTAAATAACACATCGTAAAACAAGAAGCATTTACAATCAAAAATGTATTTATTCCATAAACATTTTTGTATTGTAGAATATAGTCGTTTGTTAAAAAAGTTTACAAATTAGATAAAAAATTAGATAATAAGTATGTGTCAAAAAAATAAAAAGTGTATCCCAATACTTATAATGACACCACAAATAAATCCATAATAGTTCCTAGTTAAACGGTTTCCTCCACTGCTTACTTCATCAAATACAAGATCTGCATTACATTGAATCCACACATTAGCAATTGGTTTTGGATAATCTTTTAAAATGTGAAACTTTTCGTTAGTCCGATAAAATAACGAGTCTAAATTTCAGTTAGAAAATTCAAAGTAAATTAAATAATGAACTCAATAAATATAATTCTTAATTAATATACTTAAATAGAGTCTAAATAGCTATATAGTTAACATAATAAAATATTTATTTCATACTTAATTTTTAAAACACGTCGATCGTATCGTTATATTAGAAATATATTATAAAAAGTGTAAACAAATTTAATGTAAAAAAATTAACAAAAAAAATTAAATTAGATGACCTATTTTAATACAAAAATGGTTTTCTATAATTTTACCTTTGAAGATGTATAGTACTTTATTTTTCCACACAAAAGCCGAATCTATATTTTCTGGTACACCAACTAAGTGTTTTTTAATTTCACGAGGGTAGCTCAAATCCATTGATTGGCTGTAGTCGTCGTAACGGTAATATTCTTTTCCAGCAAATATATACGTCTTTCCGTTGAGATACCATATAAAAATAGCGTCAATATATTTAATGTCTTGTTTTAACCCCTTATATTTGTTGAAAATTGAACCGCTTTCAATAAAGCTACGAGTAGCTATACTTGCATATATGTAGTATCTAAGAATACGTAAAAAATTGTGAAATATGTTTAAACATTTTAAAAATATTTACTGTTATAAATTCATTTGTTATAAATTCATTGTTAAAAATTTTTAACGTTTATCAAAATTTATTACTATTAATATTATGGTTTATTTATTTGTAATAAACATGTGCTTAATATTTTTCTCAAGTTTTATCATGACGAGTTCATTTTATTGCACTTTGATTTTTCAGGCATTAATTTGTTCCATTTATTTTTTTGTATGCATTTACTATTTCTGAGATTTTATATAGAAAATGGTAATATTTTATACAACATAAAACATTAACGCACTAATTTTGATTGTAATAGTTTGTTCAGTTACTATCCAGGAAAAAATGTTTTATAGAATTTCTATAAACTTTTGGAACATATGGTCTATAGAAATTTTATAGAATTCTATAGAATTTCTATAGAATCTCTGTTAATTTCTATAAAAATTCCAATAGAACTTTTTTTTCTACTTTTTATTTTCTAGAAAAAAAAGTTTTATAGCGATTTCTATAGAAATTAATAGATATTCGATAGAAATTTTATAGCATTTCTATATAATTTATATAGGCCATATGTTTCAAAAGTTTATAGAAATTCTACAGAACTTTTTTTCCTGGGCGTTGTTAATTTTACTCAGCGATACCATACCCTGGTCAAAAATTTCGTTTAATTTTTCATATACTTATGGCACTGAGTTTCTACCGGAGTTCCAATAAAATTTTTAGTCAAACCTTAATGATTTCCATAAAAATTGCGAAATTGGTTTTTTAAATTATGTAAAACATGTGAAGAAAAAATGTTGTATTTTATAGTAACCAGTAGAATTTCTATAAAGCGTATACTTTAAAAGAGTGCAATTAATTTAATAAATATATCGTGCTGACTTCAAAATACATCCAGAAAATTTTAACTATATAATTTTTTTTTGTTTAATCTTGAAATAAATATTAGTTTTTACTTTAATTTTTTCTCACTCCTAATGTTTTCATTAATAATGTATTCATTATATATATATATATATATATATATATATATATATATATATATATATATATATATATATATATATATATATATATATATATATATATATATATATATATATGTATGTATATATATATATATATATATATATATATATATATATGTATGTATATATATATATATGTATGTATATATATATATATATATATATATATATATATATATATATATATATATATATATATATATATATAACAGTTTTATTATCATTTTAATCTTTGAACAAATTTAAAGAATAGGCAAAAAAACCTTGTTCCATTGAATAAGATAAGTTGATCTTTTTTATTTAAATAAGCTGCATCAACGTTATCGAGTTCGGGAAAAAACTTTTTTATTTCATAGGGGCCATCGGTGTTACTAAGATGTTCGTTGATTATATACATTTTGTCTTTGTTGAAAAAGTAGGTAAGTCCACTCTGTTTGTCAAAAACTGCTGCCATGATGCGACTCGGACAACGACTTTTTGATTTATTAGGTTTTAGTATATTTTCGTTATTAGGTGGTTGGTTGGGCATTTTCTTTCTAGAACCTACACAAAAAATGTGTATTGCAATAATGTAAAAAAGTTAAATATAAAAAAAAATGAGTTACAGAAAAACATGTCTGTTTTCAGTTTTGCAAGATATTTTCTATAAAATAACTTTAGAAAACTAAATAAAATCTACCATCATAGGCCTCATTTTATTCGAGTAAAAGTTTTTTTTGTTTTTGTTTTTTTTTGCGCTGATCTTAACATTTCAGCAGAATTTAAATTTTATTCTTTTTATTTTTATTTTTGTAACTTACAATATAATACTCAATATATATAGATAAATAAAATAAATGTTATTTACCATAAAGAGTTTGTATTCCAAGAATATCATCATCAGTCAATGGAAAATCATTTCCTTTGTTTCCTCTGTAATAAGGAAACATAATTGCGTCCTTTACGTTTGAATGCTCTAATCCTATGCTATGTCCTATCTCGTGAACAGCAACCCATAGCAAATTACGGCCAGTTGATGAACCAATGGTAAACATTTCTGCATCGTCAAAGTGTACATCACCAGATAAACCTAATCAAGTAATTGGGTTATGTTTTTCATCAAACGTTGCTCAGATTGTAAAAAAAAATGTATATAAGTTTAAACAAAATTTATTAAGCTTTAAACTAGAAAGGCTATACCTTCATTTGTGTGAGGATAAAAAGCGTGAGCTAACGTTCCACCAAGTCCATCAAAAACATATGGATCCTGATGATAATTTTGTACAAATTTTACTTCGATGTCAACTTTTTCGCTACTTTGCAAATCTAGTTTTTTAAAATTTAAAGAGGATACTTTTTCCCATTTTGAAAAAGCTTCAACTAGTACGTCTTCAACTTGATCACGTGTTAAACCATCATTGTTGTCATTTAGTAGTTTCCAAGTAATGTTCTAGAAATATATTATTATTAATTAATTTTACCTTTTAAATTTATTATTCTTACGTTCTAGGTTCTGAACCAGAACTCTAATCGTTGCGTATTAGCTGCCTTTAACAACTGTATTAACCTTTATTAATTTAAACATATGTTTGGCTAATCAATACCTCATTAATTACCTTTTGATGTTTAAAAACTTTAACCCCTACAACCCCCTACTCCTTGTTAAGTTTGACTTTATTCAAAATGTATTATTTTAATTTTGTTATTGAGCAGCATAAAATATATTTATTTAGTCAAAAGTATCATTCCCCCACCACTTTTACATTATTTAGGTTGAAAATAATTTATTTGCTCTGCTCCCTTTTTTTTTTCTGGTTACGTTACTTTACTCATTAAAATAAACAAGAAAACTATTACTGTTTTTTTCCAAGCTGATCCTTGCAGTGTGTACCGTCTTTTCCTTGAGCCTAATAGAGTTCCAGTATTACTTGAAAAATCAGGCATACCACATCTTGGTGTCTGAATTAACTCTTTTGTTGGAGTATCCAATATTCCAGATGCAGGAATTCCGGCAAATGTTTGTAAGTTTTGTAGCGATTCTTTTAATGTATTTTCATAATCAACTGGTTCGTCTTGAAAACTCTCAAAATCAGGAGCTTTATAATAACCTAGTCGCTCCAAGTAATCCTAAGTACGTAAATATCAACTTAGTTTCATATTTATAAGTTAAAAAATTTTTGACTAATATAAGTTTAGTCTAATATTTATCTTTTATAATAATAAATCAAACTCTCTGTTACCAGTTCATATTTTGAGATATCGGTATTATCTTGTTGGTTTGCCAATGCTAATATTACTATTGAAAATCCAAAAGATAAACTTGATTTTTTAAGTAACATTTCACATTTATTTCTTGTATTAAGTTTTTTTAATTTTGTTTCAAAAAATCTTAAATCAGTCTATTTATACTAAAAATTTGGAAAAAACTGCTTTTGTTCATTATCATGTGCAAAGAAATTAATCAAGCCTGAATAAAAGTAATTGATGTGAGGTGAATAATTGACTCATAATAGTTACTTTTGAATGGAACTATAATTTGGCCTGGCACATTCTAATATTTCTTTTATAGAATAATTTAAACATTGTTGATTAAAACAAAAATCTTTTTTTGAGGGTTGTTAAACACATTCATATTTTTTTAAAGGTCGAAGAATAATTTAAGTGACGAAATAGTATTGCATTAAACAAAATAAAATTACATTTTTAAAACACGTTTAAAATGGAGGGAGGAGGATGGGGGGGGGGGATTATCCTTAACTAATAACAAAAGGTAAATCGTTAAAATCAAATTTATATAGGAAAGTATTTAGAAACTAAAAGAAAAAATTTTACTCTACAAAAACATGCATGTAGACTTAAATACATATATAAAAAATTATATGAAAATGCAAAACCATTAATAAAAGGCACGTAAATGATAAATATAAATGATATCAATATTTACCAACACTTAATTTTTCTGTATAAATATAATAGCAGCTTAATTCTAATAAACTTTAATGATAAATTTACAAAAAATGTTCACAAAAAGTATTCTCTTAGAATAAACCAATGGGATACTTATAAACTGCCAAGAATTAGTAGCAAGTATTCTGAATATGGAATAGCATACTATGGAGCAAAACTATGGAACACTTTACAAAAACTATGGAACACTTTACAAAAACTATGGAACACTTTACAAAAAGCAAAAAGTTTAAACACGGTAAAATCGTTAAACTTATTTAAGTTTATAACAAAAAATGAAATTTTTATATTAGATAAGTAGTTTTTTAATTTTTTCTAAACGAACATCTTTTTCCGTTATTCTTAGTTTTTATTTGTTTGATTGTCTCTTATATTTTATATTTAAAAGAATTTGTGAGAATATTTGAATGACTATTGCTAAAATTATATTAATATCATTTACTTGATTAAATGGAAATGTTAATAAAAGCTTCAATCATTTTTATTATATTGGAATTTTATATATTATTTTTTACAGTCTTTTATATATATATATATATATATATATATATATATATATATATATATATATATATATATATATATATATATATATATATATATATATATATGTAAATTATGTTAGTGTATTTTACAAATAGAGTGCTCAATGTTCTTAAAGAACAGCGCAATAATAAATTAGTAAAAAAACACTTATCTAACTTTTTTCTTCAACTTGAAGTTTCACTATTGCTGGATCATCAAGAAGAGTTCTTCCTGATGATCCAGCAATGGTGAAACTTCAAGTTGAAGAAAAAAGTTAGATAAATGTGTTTTACTGATTTATATATATATATATATATATATATATATATATATATATATATATATATATATATATATATATATATATATATATATATATATATATATATATATATATATATATATATATATATATATATATATATATCATACCAAAAATGATCTTGAGTGAAAACCTTTTCTCATCTTAAATACGTTAAATACAAAGTTAAAATAAATTGACAAAAAAAAAAAATTTTAAAACTATCTATCTAAAGTCTCGAGTTAAAAATAATTAATATTCAAATTTTTAGTTTTGTAACTGTTTATGGTTTGTCTTATAAACAACAATTTTCCAAGTAAGTTTTTTTGTGAGTTATTTTAATTACATTTCAACAAAGTTATTTATTTAAAGTTTATTTTATTTCAGAAGTTGAGAAATAGCTTAGATAAGAATAAATAAAAAATTTTAAAATAGTGTAACGTAGTACACAAAATCGCTTTATATTTTTTTATTGATATTATAATTCTATGAATGAATAAAATGAATGAGCAATTAAATTAATTTGTATTAGAAGTTTCTTGTTATTAGATCGTTTTATTCCTTTGTTTTTAACGGGTAAAATGCAAGAATAAAATGCAAAAAATTTTTCATAACCATTACCATATATCTCTGCAATAACCCAAACCCTCAATCGATGTTGTGTATAAAAATACACAACATCGATTGAGGGTTTGGGTTATGAAAGAGATATATGGTAATGGTAAAGCCCCCAAGCACATAATCTTATTTCCGCATTTTACCAGTTGAAAATTACTGCACTCCGCTCAACCAAACGCATGTTATAAGAGTAGCTCTTTTATTTGATTATGCTCAATAAGTCAAATAAGGAGTTTTATGGTAATTTAAGTAAGTAGACTAGAATGGAGCTGCGCACAAAGTTTAAATAAATAACACAATTCAATGCAAATGGAGAGTTTTTAACAAATGAATATGAACCTCGGGTTGGATAAACCTTAATGTATATTAACAAAATCTTAAGTTGAAATTTATTCTAATTAAAAAATAAGTAAATAAAATGCATTTGGTAAAATAGCAGCTAAAAGATTCTCAAATGTTATTATAGGACAGGTGTAATCTATATCTTAATCATTACATTATTTATTCATTTCACTGGCACGCGTTTGCATAACTGATGTGCATTAGTCAACTTTTGGATTATCTTTTAATTCATTTAAATTACGACGTCATCAAATAAACGTCACTGTGTTTTTTGTATTTTTTTTTTTTTTCAATTTAGAATAAATTTTTCTTCCATTTTTTAGTTAGCATGCAACTCACAACTTAAAAAAAAAAACAGTTTGTTTTTTTATTACAAATACAAAGGTTATAATGTTTGTCACGTACTTTAAGAGCACATTTTGCAATCGTATTTAACAAATAGTAATAAAACTTTCTAAATAAATTATGGCTTGGTTGCGCGAATGACAAATGTATTGAAAATGAATCTCAGTTGAATTATACTTACTCTATATTCTTGTCTGTGGTTTTTGGTAAATAAATTATCTTATCCTTTGTGTCACTCGTAACAGAACCGTTTTTTAAAAATTGGGACAAATGTTTAAAATTTCGCCTTGGTTGTTTGTATAACCGATGTCACCTATCATCCTCAAACCTTTTGATTTTGATTCGATATTACTTAGTAAAACAGCAATACATTTTAAAACGCTGTAAGAACAATAAAAATAAAATTCAAAATCAAATCAGTTTTTTAATTGAAGAGATAAGAACTTAGCATGAAATATTTTCAATGTTACGTTGCAGAAGAGTCAACTATTTTTATTCAAATAGAGAATTAAAAGTTTTCTTTTAATATATATACTATATATAATATATATACTAAATATAATATATATACTAAATTTAATATATATACTATATATAATATATATACTAAATATAATATATATACTAAATTTAATATATATACTATATATAATATATATACTAAAGAATCGTTCAAAGAAAATCAATTTATAAGAGTAGTTTTATATAAAAGGAAAACAAATATAAAATATATTGAAACAAATATAAAATATATTGAAACAAATATAAAATATATTGAAACAAATATAAAATATATTGAAATTATTAATGAAAACCAAATATAAAATATATTGAAATCAAAATTTTGAGAAACCATTCCACATTATAAAGAACTAAACCATTCGTAATACTGCGTATTAAAAGAAACATGCTTTGAGATTATTCATTGTTATGTCTCTTACCGTACAAATCTTAAAAAATGAGCACCTTTTTTTTTAGGAGACTTAAATGTGATATAAATTTCAACATTCCCCCCCCCCCCCAACCAAAAATTCCTGGGTCCTTTACTGGGTGTGTGGCTTTGACCACAATTTGGGTAAACCTTGGCTTCAGCGAAAAAAGGCCTGGAGCTGTAAATATAGAAGAGCCAAATATAGCAGTCACCATAAAATGCCGGGAGTAAATGAGGCTAAACCAGGGGTATAGGCTCTGACTCGTAGATATTAGCTCCTGACAACAAATATGTTGCTTGTTTTTTGTTTTCTTGGAAAAATACACCCGTTGGGTGTATTTTTCCAAGAAAACAAAATATTTGGGCACCCGTTGTCCGAGGGACGTTCATTGGACGCCTTACGGTCATCCATTGTATTCATCTTCCATTAATGGACGATCAACATATAACATCAATATATCAATCTATAATAACAATGCGTTGTATTTACCGTCGTCATTGACATTGTATTGATCGTCATTGTTTCCTTTATGAGTTTTGTATATTTCTTATACTTTTTTCCATGCTCAATGCAAAATAATAAATATTTTTCCTCAAAATTTCTGTAAATCCTGTTGCAATTAAATACAACTCAAAATCTTATAAAACTTAAAATACATTAATGATCAATAATCAAATTTTCTACGGTAACAGAAAGAAAAAAAAGGGTTACTGGAAACCAAAGAAAAAAAAGGGAAAAATAAGGACTAGAACGGCAACCATTAAATTATTACAGTGATTATTACACAAATTATTCCAATGATTTACTTCAAAAATACAAATTAAAGTCAAAGCGCACTTAGGAAGCTATAAGAGAAATTACAGGCAGCTTCAAAATGAAAACATTTACATTGCTTAAAACCATTAAAATAAATGAAAATTTTTTGAATGATCAAGGAGAGAAAGCTAACAACCTGAACAAATATTTTGTTTCTGTTGGACCAAATTTATTCAAAGAATTTCCTTAAGCAATTAATCTATTAGATAATATAATAAATCCTTATACGTCATAGTTTAATTCATTTGAACTTGCTATTAAAGAGTTTAAATGCGCTTTTAAAATGCTTTAACCAAATTAGTTGATGCGGATGATATTAATGTAAATTTTGTTATTAAATTATTTTTGGGTAAAAAAGATATACTATACGTTTTATTATTATAATAAAATGTAATAAAATTAAAAAAAAAACTTTCGCAAATTATGTTATAAATTTGTCTTCTTTTGGATTCCCAGTTGGCTGTTATGATTTTCGGGTTATTTTCAAGTCTTATGCAGTTATAAATATGCAATTCAGAGAAGAAGAAACAGGTACCGTAGTCATAAATAACTATTTTGACAATATCACTAATGAACAGCGTGGTTCCTCCATCAAACCTATGGAATTACGACTACTTATATCCTTGGTAATAAACAAGTAATAAAAAAGCGAGGATATAAATATCCTAAGAGGATAAGCAATTCAACAAAGTCTTGAACATTTTTTATATATTATGATAATGCAGAAGAACAAATTATTTCTCCATGTTTTGTCTACATATCAGATTCAATGCAGACAACATGGACAAAAAAATAGGCCAAAAAGAGTCCGTTAAAAGCACTTAAATTTTTCATTGTTTTCATCACAAACTCTAAATGGAGACAATTAGTCATCACATATAAATACATATGTATTGTCTTTGTGCATAAAAATATATCAAATTTATTGCAATTGTTCCGAATTCCATTAATTTGACGCAGCCATTGAATGTTGTGTGAACACTGCATTTTTGCTTTTTAAACTACCACTCTAACTACCGAGCAACGGTTTTAAATTAACTAAATTTTTAAGTTAGTTTTAAGTTTTAAAGTTAAAATATCGCAACTGTAATTTTTTTTATTTTACGATTTATTTCTTTGACATCATGCACATTTAATATAGTTTATATCAACATATCAGACAATATACTTACCCAGAGGCCTACCCTAAAATAAGGGGGTAAATTCTTAAAAAGTAGCAACTGGTTCCTTAAAATAAAAAAAAAAGCTCCTCAAAACAAAATTTATCCAACTGAATTTGTCAAATACCTGACTAGCCGACTAAATTCGTCAAAAAAATGACTATAACTTTAAAATCATCTTTTTTGATGGGGATCACACTAAATAAACTTCAAGAGCCCCAATGAAAGTCTAATAGAGGTACTTTGGAAAGTTTTCTAGTTTAGGTTATTTTTTGAGGCTCCTTGATGTAAAATAAATGTTGTCCCATTCATAAAAATTTTCTTGTGTGTCAAACAAGTATTTGATGTTTTTATCATTGGCTTCACATAAGCACTGTTTTCCTTGATATTTGTAATTTGCCCAGGAAAAGTTCACACGTCTCAAATTTTCTGAACTTGATTTCTCAATCCTTATTCTTCTTGTTGAAAAGTTTATCTTCTCAATACTACACAATAATTTTGAGCTAGATCATTGCACTCATATGGCTTTTCTTCAGATTGAACTTTTGACTTTATGCTTTTTATACTTTTGTTCTGTTTTTTTTTTCTTTGCAAGCTTTGAGCCAATATCAAAACTCTTTTTAAATTTTTCTAAATCTTCTGTGCCAACATTTTTCCCTGCAGGAACAGAAAGCTTTTTTTTTCGTTTTTTAGTTTCTAAAAATTGCAAGAATTTATATTTTTCTTGTAAAATAATCTAACGCTGTCTTCTAAAATAACTTTGTCGTACGATTCTCTTTCTCTAAATTGTGAGAGAAAGGGGATTGACATTTACTGGATAAATACCACACTTCCGAAAACCTTATTTTAAGTTGTTAGCCTGATTTGGTTCAATAGCAATCAATAACTTGTTTAAAAGTTCTGGAAGATATTGTTTTTCAAGAGATGTTTTTGTGCAGCCAGGAGGAGCATCTTTTTACTCTGTAATAATTCTACGCCAAGCTGTTTTTAAAGGTTTATAGAATGTCACATCTTGAGGTTGAGTTATATGCGTGCTATTAGATGGTGGGCAAACAAATAGAATTTCATTTTTTTCACAGGCATTAATTACTTTTGGAGAGATATGAGAGGATAAGTTAACGCCTAACAAAACTTTAACTCCTAATTTTTTTTTTTAAAGGTAAAACTATAGAAGAAAACCACTTTTCAAAAGCTGCTCCGTTAAACAAACCACTTTTAGTGTTAAAGCATCTGACTCCTTCAGGACCTCCTACGCACCAAGTTGACCACAGACTTACAGCTTTGTAAACTAAAAAAGGTGGTGGAACTTCACTTGCACCATTACCTGATATCATAATAGAAATACTTGTTTTAGAAGTGTTTCTTATATTTGCTGGGTATTTATTACCTCTCTTGACCAAGCATTTTTTTGAGCATGGTTCATCAGTCAAAATTGTTTCATCGTAATTATATCTGTTGCCTGAAGGTACATTTTAAACAGTTTTGGATAATTGCTGAATGTAATCCTTTGAAATTCCTTCACTAACCATTGCTCGAGATTTTTTTAAGTTGGTACAAATTTACATGTAAGCTGTGGATGTCTTTGTAAAAATGAGTTAACTAAATCAGACCCAGGAAAGACTTTAGACTTTTTTACTTTTTTTCCTGAACTAATTAGAAATTATTCATAATATGACGTAAATCTTTTTTACAGATTGGAAATCCAAAATCATTTAATTGAATGGTGCACTTTACAAAAGCACCCTCCTCAAATTTGGAAAAGAAGTATGGTTTACCAGGTTTTAAGTTGTCTTTGCCTTTCAATTTGTAACAAATCATTCTTCAACTAATGCCATATTTAGCTGCAGCTTGTTTTTGTGTCAGTTTTTTACATTTTACCTCTTCAAGACATTTAGATAGGTCATTATTTGTATAGTTTTTATATTATCTGGTTTTGTTACAACTTGACATCTGGAAAAAATATGAATGTTATTTTTAATTAGCAAAAAAATTAATGAAAACATTAAAAATATAAATGTAATAACTTTGCTTATATATACAATTTACTTCAACTTTCAGAAAATATTGTTTTTGGATGATTAAAGACAGTTGTGGTTATTTTGCACATTTTGCAAAGTTATCCCAATTTAGTCTAAAATAGTAATTTATTTACAAAATTGGTAATTTTTATTCATCAGTACTGACAATCGCATTAAAACATAGAAAAGTCAAACTAATTTTATGATGAGGAAGTTATGTCATGTACTCACCTTCTAATTCTGATCTGCTTAACAGATAAAAGTTGCAAAAAGTTAATTGCGTGGCTTTTTTCTTTAAATAAAATTACTTGTGTGGAAAAAAATCTTGTAAAAATGACTATTTTACACTAATTTCGTATTAAAACTAGAATATACAAATGACTTCAAAAGTATTTTGCAGCTGTAGTTCAAATTTTTAACTGCTAGAGAGTAAAATATCTTTGACTTTGGTTGTGCAATGTTACTCAGGGTTGTGCTAAGTTACTTAAAGTTACGGTACTTTAAAATAAAGGGACTTTTTAAATTCATTTTTCTGAATTCAATTCAATGGTAAGTATATTGACTAATATGTTGATATAAATTATGTTAGATGTGCATGATGTCAAAGAGAAGTTTACAGTGCGTATAATTGACACAGCGTTTGTGAACGTCTTTCTCCATCTTCAATTTGCAGTAAATGTTCCATCCAAATTTGATTAAAATTAACCAAGTATTTGGATAGGACCAAGGAAGTTCCAATTATTTTTCGTGTAGAGCTTTGGTGAGCTTCCATGGAATGCAATATTACATCCGCCAAGTGCATAATCACTGACACAATTCTTCTATAAATGCTTCTGCACCTTTCTGCTTCATTGTTAGTTTGCTAGATAAAACCTTAATTGACAGCTTGTTCATTTTTATTCTGTTTATTGCCTCGATCTATTTCACAGAACAACTGAAATAAGATAGAGATGTTTCATGTACTTAGGTTTGCTCTGTGAACTTTTTCCAGTTGTTAAAGTCTTCTTTTTCCCTCAAATATGATTTGATTAGATCAAACAGATGACAAGGTAGACAGTAAGCTGATTCAGTTTCTGGAGAGTAAATAAGCCATCTTCTCTTCCCTTATTCATCATTTGTTGCTACACTGTATCGAAATTTATTTGAGAAATGGCGTTTTTTGGTTTCATGATATTCTTTATTGCTTTTTCAGGAAAGGTATTGGATTCATTTTGATGATGCAGTCTCTCTCTCTTTTACAGCCAGCCGTTTTAGCCAAGTGGACAAGTCATTAGATAAGTATCTACAAGTGTCACTTCTGTGCGAAACATCTTTTGTAATTGTGATACTATCAACTGCTTCAACTACAGTAGGCTTTAAATTACAATTACAGTAGGCTTTGATGTTTCCTTAGATTTTTGGCTACAAATATCCAAGGATAAAGTTGATGAACATGTGTCAAAACTAGCATTATCTTCCTTGTCGTTAGATTGAGACTGAGCGGAGGTCTCACCAGATGTTTTTAAGAAGTTGGAGAAAGAAAAAAATGTGTTAGCTTTGGCACTTTTTTAAAAAAACTTCATAGGCTGCTTTAAAGTGTTTGGCTAATTTGTTTTTCTTTGAAAACCTGGCAGTTTTTTTAGCATTTTCAATAAAATGATATCAAAATTTAAACTAATAGTGTAAAATTTTATTTTTCTGGAAACATAAATCCTTCATGTAAGTTTTTAACTCATCTTTAAGGTCGCTGCTAATTACAGTTTGCAACCATTTATTGTCCGCGCAAAACAAGCGTAAGTTCAGCGTTAATAATCAAAATTATTAAAAGAAGTAATTAAAACAAACAACGCAAAAAAATAAACGTTACTTTTGTGTAAATAAAAGAAATCGTTTCGCAAAAAAATTTCGCAATACAAACTTTAATCGTTAAATAACAGAAAAATATTTAGTATTGTTAAAATATTAAATCTTTTTACTGTATTTATTTTTATTCGAAAAGAAATTAAAATCTCCGCTATTTTAGGACTTTAATCTATGTAATTTCAATGAAAAACACTGGATAATTTGAGGATGCTTATATTGCACTAAAATGGCATCTTTAAATAAAGTCACAACTTAATGTTTCTATGCATTATTTTTCAAACACAAATGGATTGGATTTTAGCTAACATATTTTTCTATATGAAAATATTAGTTTTATTATTTTAGGATAAAAAATTCGCGCCGCAGATTTATTCATGCGTGAAGATATTATTTTAACAACGCAAAAAATTTAACAGCGCTTTAATTAGATGATAGCCGCTAATTGCTGCATATAAATTTACGCTAATTGTACTGATTCCTATTATCACCACATAAAGTTGATTCAAAAAATACAAAGCAACTTTAACTTTCACTGTTACATCTAAGAAATCTCATATTACCATATTACCAAGATGCTCATATTACCCTTACCTACCCTATAAATATATATATATATATATATATATATATATATATATATATATATATATATATATATATATATATATATATATATTTATATATATATATATATGTATATATATATATATATGTGTGTGTGTATATATATATATATATATATATATATATATACACACACACACACATATATATATATAATATATATATATATATCAGAGCCAGCTGGAGGGCGGTGTAAACGGTGCAGTCACACAAGGCCCGCGCTTCGAAAGGTCCATTGCATTTGGACTTATTGGCTTATTTTTTCGATTTATGTGAAAAACATGTATATTATTAACAAAGTAATAATAATGTTTTAAAAACGCATGCACACTATGTATGTTTTTTGAACCATATCACAGTGGGTCAGAAATAACTTTTAATGGACAAAATTAATAACTAATTAAATATTAGGTCTTTATTTACTAAATTTGGCATAAGTATTAATACGAGGTCTGCGCTTCTTATGAAAGAGATACTTTTATATTTGGTTGCCATGGATACCTAATTTTGTTTAGCAACAACCTATTTTTAGTAGTTGTAGATGTTTTATGTGTGTTATTTACATTATAATTAGTTTGTGCATCAATATTAGGTTTGCTCTTCTTATGAGGAGGATATTTATAAATTTGCAGATAATTATAAGATATTTATAATTTTGTGTATGTATAAATGTGCGGCCGTGGCGCAGTGGTTAGAGCGCTTTCTTTTTAAGCAGGAGTTCTAGGTTCGAAACGAGCTTTGAACATATTTTCGCGTCGCGGTAAGGAAGGACCCTGAACTTCCTGGTTAAATGCACTTCCGCGGTGCTCTGTGACAAGACCGTAAGGTCTTCTTGGGGCACCTAAAAAAAAAAAATTTATTACTTGGTGCTATGTTTACCTAGTTTTGTATCTAGTTAGTTAGATATCTAATTTACATAGTAACAACCTATTTTTATAGTTGCAGATTTTTTACGAATCCTATATTTACTAAATTTGACATGAGTACCAATACGAGGTCATACTTTATATAGAAGTCAAAATTTTTTAGTTTAGTTGCTATGGATACATATATTGCTTAACAACCATATACTCCCCCTAGTTATACAAAGATTAATGGATTTTTGAATAAATTTTTATCGGAATTTCAACCGTCCTATTTTAAATAACTATTAAATATCTAGGTAATTAATTTTAGGTAAAGATTTAGGTTATTATTAATAAAAACGAGAAATATTGAAAAAATATTGACAATTTAAAACACATTATTAATTTATAAAACATAAATACATAGTCGACAGTCGGAGCCTGAAGCAAATCGCTAACTCCTTCTAGGAGTTGAGATTTTGAATTTTAAGAATTTGGCCTCCTCATGCTGTTGATTATTGGGTCTGATGAGTGCAAAAGTTGGCATAATACATCATAGTTAGTTTTCAAACGACTGCATTTGCGAGTATAGCTTTCATGGAAACGTTTGAAGTTCTTGTTTCGTGCTTCCTGTACCTCTTCAGAGAACATTCCAATAAACAAGACCATTCTTCTTACAACCTCATGTCTGTGTAATAATATCTTGTGCGAACTTTGTGGAATGTAATACTATGGGTAGCTCTGTGCAAACAAATGAGCCACCTAAAAGAGGCAATCAATCATGTAATTACAAAGTTAAATTAGCCACCGCTCAGTATAGAAATAATATTAATAAAAAAAAATTACCTAAAGGCAGTACTTTTGACATGCATCTGCATTAACTAGCAAAGCTGATGACAATGTGGCCAAGATGACATGCAACTTTTTTAGCAGTTGTACATCCAGCTTTAAAAATTTAGCCACAATACTTTCAGATTTAAAAAAACGACGAGCTGTATTTCCTTTATTGGATGTCCCAGAACCACCAGATCTGGGCACATCAATAATTAATCCAATACAATTTTTAAAGGCATCTTGGATTCTTTTATTGTTTGTTACCACAAACAACTTTTCTTTTGTGCTACGCGTCCGCCACTTTTGGTTACCCAATTTGTAAGCAAGATTCATCTTGCTTACAAATTGGATAACCAAAAATGACAGCATTCCATTGTTCTAATCCATGCATGTAATAATGACAAGCCATACTGTAGACCAGAGTAGTTTGCATTTTCAATTTTTGCTACCATTTTTTCCATATTTTTTATCCCTTTTGGTGTGATGCGACATACTGAGCAGGATTGTGATGCATTGGTCTCGACTGATAAGGCTAGTTTCACTTCACCATCTACCACGGTTATTTCAATGATAATTGAACATTTAAATAATGAAATAAAACTTTTATGTTATGCCAATTCTATTATTCATTTATTACAGCCTAAAATGAGATTAGCATGCACAACTGTAGCTAAGTATTACCTTTTAAATGTTAAAATGTAGAGAAATAGCAATCAATACTGTTGTTTTGCAAAATTAATAAAATATTAGGTATCCATAGCAACCAATTAAAATTATACCTTCAATAAAAAGTGTGAATCTCATTTTAATATAAGTATATAATATAGTGTACATAGCACGAATAAAAAACTGTTAAAACACCATTACTGTAAAATAAGTTGTTGCTATGTAAAATTTGGTACCATAGCAACCAATTTGTACTTCATTTTTATTAAACCTTAAAATGACATTAGCATCCATAACTCTGACTAAGTATTATCTTTTAAATGTTAAATTTTAATAAAATAGCAATCAATACTGTTGTAATACAAAAATAGTTAAATAAAACTGTGTAACAATGTAAACAAAATTATAAAAAAATTGTCAATTTTTCACCAAATTATAATAAAGCCGTTCTGGAAAGATGATTAAGAATTATTTAACAAGAAATTTAATAGAATAACTCCAGAACTTTAATTAGATATATATATATATAGAATATTGTATATGATTTTTAGACAGATTGGATCATGTCAAAATTTTGACTTTTGGCTGGCCTTAATAATAGAAAACTTAATATTTTTGATTAAAAAAAAAACTTTTTGACGATCCTCTAAAAGTTGTTCTTTATAATAGCCAAAATTGTTTTTAGAAAGTTCCATAAATAAATTCTTGGGAAAGAGATGCTGGACGAAAGTATACGTGTGGATAAAAAAGAGAAGAAGCTGCGGCAAAACAAAGAGACAGTCTGGCAAAATTTTTAAAACCAGAAAAGGTTCAAGAAACTAATAATATTCATCATATACCTAGTACCATTCTTAATGATGGTGAAAGCGTGAATACGACAATCCAACAAAAAAAAAATGTTAATGAAGCAGAGGAAGACGTAAACAAAGAAGACTTCTTATCGATATCAAAAACAAGATGAATCAGTGAAAAGTTTCCAGCTTTAAAACAATCAAGATATCGATGAAGATGATATAACTATTATTACTATATATAAGTGAAAATATTAGTGATAAAATTAGAATGACAATTTTACAAAATAATACAAGTGAAAAATTACGATTTTCCGAAAGATTATGATAATAGAAGTTTTTTTGAATGCTATTATTTAAGAAAATTAACGAATGGGGAAAAACATAAACGAAAGTGGTTATTATATTCCAAAACTAAGGACGTGAGCATATAAGAAAGATTTGTTTGTTTTGAATCAGTAAAAGACTCAACTAGAAAAGGATTATCTAGGAAAATAGAGAGCATATTAAAAAATGAGAAACTAGATTTAAGAAACTATAGAAGACAGGGTTATGATAATGGTCCTAACATGAAAGGTATGCAAAAAGGTGTGCAAGCACTTATTTTGCAAAAAAATTCAAAAGAAATATTTATGCCCTGCGGAAATCATAATATAAATTTGGTTCTTGGAGGTATTGCAAAATCATCTACCTTAGCAATATCATTTTTTTGAGCATTACGAAGGCTGTATAACATTTTCGCATATTCTGTACAATGCGCAACTTACTCCAAACCATTGTCAGAAATAAGATGGGAATGCCGTCTGGAAAGCGTGAAATACTAAAATAATTTCCAATACCACAATTTCCTCTAGCTTTAAAACACCTACTTGAACATACTAGAAACGTATAAATAAGATCGGAAATCGAAGCAATCGGAAATAAACTTTGTTCTTTTGAACTTATATTAAGTGTGGTAATTTGGTATGCTATATTGAACGTAGTAAATATCATAAGCAAGATTTTTCAATATTCCATTTTTTAGATATCATAGCATAGCGAACACACATTTAAATAGGTTTTTAAAATTTATTGAAAAATACTGTGAAACAGGATTTAACTCTGTGCGACGCCTCAATTTAAGATTCAAAAAACTGTAAGAAATTTTTCATCGAGTGAAGAATATTTTAGAATTAAATGTTTTCTTGTCGTTGTTGATAATGCGATTAATTCATTCACGAGAAGATTAAACCTTATAAAGAACATGAAAAATTGTATGATTTTTTATATTGTTCGGATAATATTAAAAACATGAGTGAAGATGAGCTTCTAGAATATTGTAAAGATTTATATATGACATTCCAAGATGATGTTAATATGAATGATTTATTTGCCTTCCAACTTCAGAATATTACAAATATTGCAATATTTGTTAAAAAATAATCTATTTGAGTTATATCCAAACTTAGTTACTGCGCTTAAAATTATATTAACTTTACCAATTACAGCATAGAGATCTTTTTCAAGGTTAAAGTCAATAAAAAGTTATTTAAAGTCTATCATAAACCAAGAAAGATTTACTTTATTAGCAATTTTGTCTATAGAATCAGAAATAGCCAAAAAGTAAGTTACGATGATATCATCTCCGAATTTGCCATAAAGCGTAAGGAGATAAATTTGGAATTCTTTGTATTAAATATATCTATATCTTTTCGACATAATTCTATTTTTTTTATTTGATTTATTAAAGAAAATTTTAATGACTGAAATGTTAGTTTATTTATTTATAATATTTTTAGTGCCATTGTTCAACGTGTACCAAAATATAGTCCATATGTAATTAATGTGTAAAAAACCATATATGTGTACATATATGTACTATAATAATATTAAGGCCTCGCAAGGTTATCCTGCACCAGGTCCCGCATTTGTTCGGGCCGGTCCTGATATATATATATATATATATATATATATATATATATATATATATATATATATATATATATATATATATATATATATATATATTTATATATATATATATATATATATATATATATATATATATTTATATATATATATATATATATATATATATATATATATATATATATTTATATATATATATATTTAATACAATATTTAAATGTATTTAAAATGTATAAATAAAACATTTATCTATCGAATTAGAAACAAAAAAATAATTATTGATTACCTTAATAATATGCAAAACATAAAAGAAAAAATCTTAGAAAAAAGGCATGTTTCAAATTGGAGAATAGCCCCGGATCATAAAGTTTAACCATGATTTTACCCTTTTTTTACCAGTGTGACACAAACATAGTATATAATTATTTAGAATCGCTCTCAACATATCTAAGTAAAAAATGTCTTTAATTGATGCCTCTAATATATAAGGAATATTCTTTCCATTCGAATGGAAATGAAAATTTCATCATTCAGAAATATAAACATTAGCTTTTTACTAATGAAAATAAACGCATTAAAACATTTTTTTCAAATCTAAGGTCTTTTTATTGGAATTAAATGAATTGTTTTTAAAGGTTTGTAAATTGAATTAAATTTATTAATCTTTGTATAAAAAAATTTCCTTATTTTTAATATGAAAACGGATTAAGTTGTCCGGAACTACCCTCCAAACATGTGTCCGGTACCACCCAATCATACCTCATTTACAAATGCTAGTTTTCAAACCATTGAATTAAAGTATTGAACAAATTTTTTTTAACAATTTTTGTAAATAAATATGTATCTATAATCAATAAAAAGTTATTGGTTTACATTAAAATTAGATATAATAATATGTGAATCAAATATGATGATACATCGCTCTTCCGGTGGTGGGAAACAATGTTTTGCACTCCCAGCCAATCGCTGTGGCATATTATGATAGATATTTTGCATATGTCATATTTTCACTCAAATAATGTTTTTGTAGTATTTAAATAACGTAGCTTCTTTAGTTCAAGCAACTAGTAAATCAAGTGTCCTGAGCTAACCGCCGTCCTGGGCTACATGACTTTTCCCTATAAGGCAAAAATATTTTGAAAAAATGTTTTTAGTTAATCTATACCCCCTAGAATCATAGAAACACGCTGCTCTTTTTTTACAAAACTGAGCATTTATTTTCAAATAAAGTTTTAAAAACGTAATTAATATTTTTTTACAACCTTCTTTGTTGAAAATTAGGGAGTTAGCGTTAATACAAAGATTCTCAATCATAGTTTTATTATACTGTTGCTTCAGATTTGAAAAAATTTACAATATAAATAAATCATCTATAACGAATGATATAATTAATGATATATTTTATAATATAAAATAAGTAACTAGTTGTATTTCATTCTTGTGAAAAAAAAATTTTGTTTAAGTTTGTTTGGATAAATATGTTTGGCATCTGCAATAAACATTTTTGTTACTGAGTTTAATTTTAAAACTGGTGATGTTAGGCATGTTTTATGTAGTTATTGTTAAAAAAGACTCCATTTTTTTCATAATGAAAATGATCGCTTTTTTAATTTTAACTTTTTTAACATTTTCGTGCAACTGCTCTTCTTTAGAACGGAATTTGACAAAACAAGATTTGTTTAAAAAATTAGATGATGATCGGACGATTGCACAAGAATTAATAAACTATGTTTACATGAAATATCCATATTATTTAAAAGATTTTATGGACTTTGACGTTAATAAAATTAAAGGTATTTCGGAAGCAAAAGCCCTTCAGACAACTGCACTAGAAGTTAAACGAAAGAAAAGTAACTACACAAGCTACGAACTGCTGCTTACTGAAATAAACAACGACAAACCAAAAAATGTGGAATCAGAACACAAAACTAGTCTGTTTTTATGCTCAAGAGGTTGGAACTTTAAAGTTTTACTATTTATTATTAACCTTAATTACAACGTTTATGTTTATTTTTTAGGGCTAGCAATAAAAAGTTAGAAAACTTTTTCTATTAATATTTTATTATTGCTGCCGTGGTGTAGTGGTTAGAATTCGAGCTTCAGAACTGGAAGTCCGTGGTTTGAAAAAACTTTCTGGTTAAAGGCTCTTCTACGGTGTTCTGTGATAAGATCGTTAGGACTTTTTGGAGTATCGAACAAAAAAATTAAACAAAAATTATTCAGTGAAATATTTTTTTACTATTTTACAAAACTTTTTGAAACTTCTGCATTAAGGATTAGCTGTTAAGTATTTAAATTTCATTTAATATTCTTTATAAATATACATGCAGACTAAAAACAATGGGGAGTCGTGCTTGATTTAAGTGAACCAAGCATTTATTGACATTTTAAGTGAAACCATACAAGCATTTATCAATCCTTGAAAAATTTGTTCAACAAATTTGTTTTGCTAATTTTTTTAGCAGCCGGTAGTATAATTTTTAAAGTACGTGTGCTTTTACTTATCACTTTGTTAGACTTTGTTAGCCATTTGCAGGTGCTATCTTTTGCATAAAAACATAATTTATAAAATTATTTTTTAAAAACATTTTTATGCCCAAAAAGTTCTTATTTCACAATTATTTATTTAATACTGAAAGCTTTCTGACTAGCTTGATCTAGACCTTTATTTAAATTAGAAGCGAATGCTTTAAAACACTTGCTGAACATAGTACAACTAGTAAACGAAGGGGGCTGGTATTTGACCGTGACCAAAGCCAGTTCTACGGATGGGACTGCATAAATGTTGGCTTATTTTTATATATCATATCAGTATGCATTAATATCTATACAGCCTCAGCCATAAGCCCGGCTTTGACTCAGGTCAAATACCAGCCCCGGTCGTTTACTAAGCACAACTAATATTTTGCATGTTATCCCATTTTTTGTTTGAAGATATTTTTTAAACAGACAGCGTTAATTGACATGCATTTAGGCATATCATGTTATTAAAAATTAAATTAAAAATATCTTCAATAATAAGGTTATGATTACCAACAAAATTCAAGTTATTGTTAGTTGTTTACCATGCATTTAATTCTTTTGTTATGTGCTTGTGATTCTCTTTCGTTGATGACTTTTCATGCCATAAAAACAGTTTTTTTTTTGCATATACAGTGCCGTGGCTAGGCTACCCCCTCACATCCCAATTCGCAAGTTTAGGGGCCCTTTTGCAAATGTAAAGATTTTTTGTCTTTTTTTTTTTTTTGGTAATACCTACTGGAAAAATTTTTAAGATTTTTGGGCCTTTATGACAGGTGTTGGGGGAGGAGTCTCGGACCCAGCAATGTGCAAAAAAGCCACGGCAATGTGTGAACATATTTTGTATATATATATATATATATATATATATATATATATATATATATATATATATATATATATATATATATATATATATATATAAATATATTGTTATTATTTAACTTTGATACAGTAAATAAAAACAAAAGCTTATTAAATACACTTAACTAAATGAGCAGCCGTGGCGCAGTGGTAGCGCACTTGTCACAGAAACAAAGGATCCGAGGTTCAAGCCCCACCTCTGGGCAAGATTTGCGACATCGGTTAGGAAGGAGGCGTGAAGTTCCTATTAAATGCTCATCCGCGGTGCTCTGTGATAAGACGGTAAGGACTTCTTGGGGCACCTAAATAAATTAAATAAAAAATAAAAAATACATTTAATAAAATAAAGGTTTTTCTTTAAACACGAAGCAAAAAACTAGTGTTACATCATACTAAAACCATTTAAAAATTAGTCATGCTAGCCATCAGACTAAAAATAGTAATTTACATCAAATTAGTTCAAAATAATTAACTCAGTGTAATCCAAGAATAATCTCCCTTGGTAACTATTGCTATATCAAATATAATTAATTCAAATAGTTGAAAAGTTAATGAGTTAGAACTTAAATAAACATTTTTTGAATTCGTTGTATAATTTTTGTCAATGTTTCACTAAAATTAAAAAATAGAAAAAAATAACTTTATTCACTTATTTAATGGCAGTTTTTTAATGGCACTTATTTAATGGCACCTTTTATATTTTTAACTTTAAAAAACTATTTTTTGCGTTAATAGCGCATAGTTTAAAAAAATATAATTTAGACATGGCATGTCCATGTGTACGTTACTGATTTAACTGAAAAAGTTTAACTAAAAGAAAAAAAAATTAATAATACAACAATTAAAAGTTAAAATTGCCTTTAATTTGTTGTTGTTGTTGTTGTTGTTATTTTTGGTATTGCTTGTTATATGCTTCTCATCATCAAAGTTAAGCTTACTTTGTTTTTAAACTTGATTTGCAAGTTAGAAAACATTTTTTTCATTATATTATTTTTGCAATTTAATTTTCTTTTATACAGTGGGGTGCAGAATTATAACCTCACCTGAAAAGAAAACTATCTTTCAAAGTTTGTTAATCAAATTCTATTTGCAGGTAATTTTTTGAAATAAACTAAATAGTTTACATGAATCTATTTATACTTTAATTAATTCAAATTATAAAGCCATTTAAAACCGTGGTGCACAATTATAACATCGTTATCGAAATTGCATCTAAAGCCATCAAAAAATAGTAGTAAATTCCGCTTTCAAATTAAATTTATTTAATTTTAAAATTATAAAATATATTCTTACAAATGCTATGAGGAATTATACTCTCCAATGAGTAAAAAAGGCGAGATCGAAGCCTACAAGTTATTGCGTTTATCAAACAGGGCAATTGCTTGCAAACTGAGACGCTCACCGCGTTTGATCAATAATTTTGTAAATGATTCAACAAATTATTGCACGAAGCATCGAAGTGGTAGAAAACTTATTCTTACAGCTCGCCAGCAGCGACGAATTGTGTATGCCACTAGTAACCGTACAATCTCCGCAAGACAAATAGGCGCTGATTTGGGATTGAAATGCTCAAGATGGACGGCGAATCGTGCAATTAACAAGTCAGGCATTTTTAGATATGCAAAAAAACGCACATTCTCCAGCACTAATTGAAGCGCACAAACGCATTTGTCTTTAATGGGCCAAGGACGACATGATTTGAAAAAAAAATTGCAAAAAATTGTGTGGTCCGATGAAAAAAAAATTCAATTTTGATGGTCCGGATGGCTTCAATTACTACTGGCATGACATTAGAAAAGAGAAAATATTTTCAAAAAGGGCTATGAAAGGCGGATGAGTAATGATTTGGGGTGCGTACGGTTATTTCGGAAAAACTTTGGCTTTATTACTACTAAGCTAAATACTAAAGGATATAGAAATTTGTTGAATGATCATTTGAAGGATATTTTGCAAAAATTTGGTAACACCAATTAAATTTTCAAGCAAAATAATGCTCCAATTCATCGAGTCAAATATCTCACGGTTTACCAACAAGAAAATTAAATTATTAGAATGGACAGCGCTCTCACCTGATTTAAATCCCATTGAAAACGTTTGGGGCATCTTAACAAGACGTGTTTATGCAGAAGGGAAACAATATTCGAATGTCAATGAATTGAAAAAGGCAATTGAACATGTTTGGAAAAACATATCTCTTGCAGATCTTAGAAAACATTCGGAAAATATGCCAAATTGAATATTTGAAGTTATTCAGAATGGTGGCAATAAATCAAAGTAAAGTTCAGATTGCAATACAAAACATTATAGAACTTTGTCGAGTAAAATTGAAATGAGGTTATAATTTTGCACCATCATTTTTCTAAAATTTTCATGTCAATTAATGAAATGAAACCCAGATTCTATTACAAATGAAATATTAATCAAGTAAGATATTTAGCGATTGAATAATTTAAAACTAATTATTTAATTATTCGCGAGATCTTAAATTTTTGGTGAGGTTATAAATTTGCACCGCAATTTATCTAATCATTTAAAAAAAAAAAAGTTTTGATACAACTAAAAACAATTCTTTGAAATAAAAATATTTTTTAAATTAAAATTTTGTATCATTTTATTCAAATAAAAATTCTCTAGAACATGATCAAAAATGTTTTCAAAAAGTTTATTTAATAATTTTTTATTAAAAAAAAAAATTTATAACTATTTTATTATATCCTACAATTTTATTCTACCCCTGTTATATTCTATACGATCAAATTTCGAATTTTTTGTTATGCAAATTATGAATTCTGCTTTAAGTCTAAATTATGCAAATACTACTTAAGTTTATTTTATAATACGATAATTCCGTGGAGTTATATAAACAATTATGTATTGTAGCAATTCGATATGGAAATAACAATCCTCGTTACATTGAATACCGAGAAGGTGAACCAGAATCAAGTATAATAATTCTTTCTTCGCACGACGGACACTTGCGTCCCAAATATATGCCAGACCGCGATGCTGGATGTTGGATAGACAATAAGTGCGTATACAATCACAATTGTGAAAAGAAAAAAAAGTATACTAAAAATTTTGAAAAATGTGGTATGAAAGATTTTAATGATAATTTTTCCACCGACATTATTGACGCTTTAGAAAAACATATTGCAAGTGTTACTGGATACCGCCCTCATGTTGTAGTTAACCATTTACACCGATCTAAACTAGATGTTAACAGAGAAATTGATGCTGCTGCATTTGGAGTTCCCGATGCAGAACAAGCTTGGAAGGACTTTCATAACTTTGTCAGAAGAGCAAAAAAAAGTTTGAATGGAAGAAGAGGAATTATCTTTGATTTACATGGTAATGATGTTTCAGACGGGTTTATCATGCTTGGATACGGGTTACAACGTTCAGAAATGGAAGATGAAAATTTATCTGCAAATACATCATCAATTCAAAGTTTAGCTGAAAATGTTAAAGTACCATTTGAACAGTTAGTTAGAGGCGAGCTAAGTTTAGGATTTTATCTGTCTGAAAAAGGTTACTTAGTTATTCCTTCGCCTAAAATACGCCGTCCTCGTGGAAGACACTACTATCGTGGAAGCTATTCTATATTAGAGCATGGTTCAAACAAAAATATTAATGGTGGTAATATAGATGCAATTCAAATCGAAGTTCATTCAAAATATAGAAATGACTACGATTTTGAAAAATTTGCAGAAGATTTAGCATTTGCTATTAAAACATTTTATGATAACAACTATAAACTTCATATGGAAGAAATTGTTAAAGATTCTCACTAATGTGTATATATAAATATATATATATATATATATATATATATATATATATATATATATATATATATATATATATATATATATATATTAGGGTGTCCAACGCACTATACTTTCAAAAATTGATCTGTCCCTATTCTTAAAACTTTATATTGGTTCTCATAAGAATCTTTTCAAAATTGAATAAGATTTAGGGGGGCCACCTCAAGTCTGAGACGAGACCCTAAACAGAAGGAGAAAAAGTTTTTCAAATGTATGTCATGTTGGGTCTCAAAAGAAGCGAAACTTTATAAAAATTTCAAAAATAGTTATCATTTTTTTTTTTAAAATACCTTAAAAAAAATTTCGACAAAAACCATGAAAAAATGTTTTTTTTTAATTTTTTGTTAAAAAATAATAATTTTTGTGCAATAAAACTTAAAATAATTATTCTTGTGTAGAATTTTTTTTAAATAAAAAATAAAAGTTTTAAGAATAGGGACAGATCAATTTTTGAATGTATGGGGCGTTGGATGTACTCTTATAAATATATATATATATACATATATATATATATATATATATATATATATATATATATATATATATATATATATATATATATATATATATATATATGTATATATCTATACATATATACATATATATATATATATATATATATATATATATATATATATATATATATATATATATATATATATATATATATAAAAAGAATAAAAATATATTCATTACTTAAAACTCATGGTTTTCAATACTTTGTTAACTTATTTGTAATAATAGAAAAATAGTTTCATTAATCATCTTGTTTTGACAGAGCAGTTTGTAAATCAGATTTTAATCTTAAATTTTGCATTATGTGTATAGTTATATAAATACTATGCTGCTAAGGGTTTGCAATAAATATATATAGTTAAATTGTTATTAGAAATTTAACTATATATAGTTACAGTTAATCCATAGCAAAAGATTGAAGCTCTTGACCTCTATTAATGTTTATATAATGACATACATTTAGTGTAAAGCTTTACAAACCAATATTAATGTTTATACAATTACATACATTTAGTGTAAAGCTTTACAAACCAATATTAATGTTTATACAATTACATACATTTAGTGTAATTTTACAAACGTACTCTGTTAAAAAGTTTATAAGTATCTTTTTATTCTAGCATTGTTTTAAAATTGAGCAAACTTGAGTCATAAATATCCTTACGTAAAACATTTGCTAATCGAAAAACTTACAGTTCAGTTTTTCAAAATATATTGTTGTTGTTCTTAAATCATTAACGTGATTTAAGAACAACAACAATACAGACCATCTAGTAAAGATGGAGGAGGGTAATTTTTAGGATTTATTGATTCGGTGGATTCAGACCATCCCGTGTAATTTTTTGATTTGGTAAATCCAGAAAAATTGAGGGCGGGGTGAGGGCAATTTTCAGGTTTAAATCATAAAACTTTTTTAGTTAGTCTTTTTTTTATATTAGTCTTTCACTTATTCTATGTAGCTTTGAAACTACTATGTAACTGTGAAACGACTAGTTGATATCCCAACAATCCAGTTATTTTTTACACCACACAAACTTATCAAAGTTTCTTATCAATTTTAGACAGCCTCCCTAATTTACTTCGGTTTTCAAACAATATTCTTTGTTAAATCTACAAATTTATAAAAAAAACTATTTTCAAAATATCTAAGGGGGGCAATTGCCCTCATTACCCCCTCCCTATGGATGCTCCCTTGGAGTGGGACAAAAAGGTACATGGGACACAATTAAACATTCTAAATGTGGAGGCATCTTAAGAGTTTTGACACTCACTTTCATATCGTAAAACAGTTATTGCTAGAGCTATGTTTTGACAAAAAAATATTATATTACATAATATCATTAGGCCTGTAAGGCCTGGGGTCAAAATTGTATTTTTTTGATGACAAAGTATTTTACAAGTTTTTAAAGTTGCTAAGTTTTAAGGTATGTTGTTCAATGTATCTATCGGTAAGTAACACTATTTTGTAAACTACAATCCATAGGCTTTTTTCTTCATTAAACAAAACTAATAAAATACTAAAAATAATGCAGTTTTATACTAAAAATAATGCAATTTTTTTCTATTAGCAAGTAGTGGGTAACTTGATACAGCAATTGTGGGGGGCCCTAAAACTGTAGAACAGGACTCCATTGCGTCATTAACAATTCTAAGAATCATTTCTTTTAAGTTTACCGTCAATTTTTGAGAGACTTGAAAAATATAATGCTAGGAGATCCAATTTCAATACAAAGCCATTATTTATTGAGGCTTAAAAATGACATTTAGAACAATATCTGGATTTCTGAAATGTGATTTAAACCATTGCATGCATTATTTGGGTTATAATTGTTAACGTGTTTGTCTTTCAAATAAACAACTGCTTTTTCTCTAATTTTATTACTTTTTATCTACTTTTTTAATGATAACCATTGTTTTAATGATAATCAAGATACCCCATGGGTGTCTTGTATCAACCCATGGATGCCTTGCAATCATAATTTTATAATGTTTTAATCTTTAATATCTTATTAGCTTAAAAAAAAAAGAAGTGGTTTATGCCCTACACTTGAATTGTGCTGCCCTAAGCACGGGCAATTTTAAGACTATGTGTGGGGTATGTGGTACCCTCTTCCCCTACAAAGTAGGCTATTTTCAACTTATAGTCGGGTTTTTTAAGGAATATAATCGGCTAGTTGGCTTTTGACTCATTTCAGTCAGCAGATTTTTAGTTTTAAGTAAAAAAATTCATGAGAAACGTGTCAGAGTTGGTTCAATCTTATGATTTAGATGGGAGGAATAGAGAGTCTTGTTTTTGAAAATTTGAACAAAATTTGTTGGTTGATCACAAAAAAGATAATTTTCACCAAATATTTGATAAAATTGTTATTAATGTGCAGAAAGTTTATCACTAAAAAAAAAAATATTTTTTTGATATAGTATACCTCAAGGTTCTATTCTTGGTCCTGTATTGTTTCTTACCAACATTAATGATCCTCCTGACAATCTTAGATCTAAAGTGGCTCTTTTTACTGACGACTCAACCTTATACTTCTGTTTTGACAAAAAGTCTTCCCTATTCGATTGCTTAGAACAGCAGTGGTTTGGAAACTTTAATTCCAACAAACGCAATTATTTACTGTAAACAACTATTGGAATATTGTTAACATTCCTATATTAATGAACGGCAACTCTCTCTCTGAGTTCTCTTCTTTACGTCTTCTTGGATTATCGTTCACTACTAACGTTTCATGGAAACCATAAATAAAATCAATTGCAAACTTAGCATCTGCTAAGGTTTTTTTTATCGAGCTCGTCATTATCTTACTTCTGATTCCATTTTCTACTTCTACAAATTTCCTATTTGCCGCTGTATGGAATACTGTTGCCATATTTAGGCAGATTCTTCTAATGATATTCTTTATCTTCTAGACAAGGTTTAAAAACGCATCATAAACGTATTTGGACCTGCTCTATCTGCCAAGCTTGAGCCCTTCACTCATTGTAAAATTGCATTCCTTTATCTTTTCCACAAATATTATCATAATTGCTCCTCAAAAGAGTTATCATCTCTAGTTCCATCAATTAAAACTCGTTCTCGCTGGACTCGTCACTCAGCAATGTTTCATCCTTTCAATGTACCTATCCCTGCATCCTTTAAAAACTTTAATTCATCTAGTTTATTTTCACCACATTTCAATGCTTTGGAACTCTCTTCCGTATTTATGTTTTCCCAACTTATACAACCTTTGACTTCTTATATAAATTCTTTTATAAACCGTTTCCTTGCTCTTTAATACTATTCTTTGTTTTCTTGTAACTCTCAACTTAAAAGTATTGTTTGCAGTCTTGTTGAGAGTGAGTTTTTATATAAAATAAAAAAATTGTATAAAATGATTTATACTTAGCATCAAACATTCTGATTGTTATATTACTTGAATAATTTTTTTTCCAATAACGAAATAAAACTTTTCTTTATATTATTCGATGAAGATTTATTCAAAATAAATGAATTGAATCTTATAGAATGTACATAAAACTATATTTATTTTATTTTACAAATCTTGTAACAGTTTTTCTAAAATCACCCAAGCGCTTGAAGCGCAGTAAAATAATTATTCAAAGTAATTTCTGGTTAATTTTCTAAAAAGAAATTTAGATAAAAACCTCTTTAAACCTCATATAAAATGTATTGAAAAAAAAATCTCAAGAAATATTTCCATGTTATATAGAACTAAACCATTTCTTAATACTTGAAAAAAAATGTTTGAAGAAATTTTACTTTTCGTTTATTCATAGTTTTATCTAAACTGTAATATATTGTATGGGATAGTACAAATTACGGAAAGCTTAAACAACTCTATAATAAACAAAAACATATCACCAGGATTAAACATGGTGAACACTTAACTGCTCACTGCAAACCTTTCTTAAGGGGGCTTTTAGCCTTTAATGTCTATAAACTTGTTATTATTGTTCTTACGCTATTGTCGCTATTTCTATTCTTGTTTCTTAATACAAAATAACTCTGATATAAAATATATATTAAAAAAAAGAAAAAATTATATAGATTTCCTAAAAAATAGTTATTAAGACTATACATTTCTCAATTGTTGCATTTTATTTATATTTAATAATTTTTTTATATAATTTTGAACTTATAATACTTAAAGTTATAATACTTTTCATATTATTGTAAGTCTTTAATTTATTGCGTTATATTTCAACACTTGTACACACTAAAAAAAAAAAAAGGTTGAAATTTCTACCTTAGGGTAGGATATGTGATATACCCTTAGTAAGATATAATTTTCTACTTTTTATGGTAAAAAATTATATTAAAAACAACGATTTTTCATACAATTTCTACCTTAAGGGGAAAAATCTCTAAAAAAATTATTTCCTAAAGTAAAGCATTATCAAAGTTATTACATATTCCAAATAAAAGTACACTAAATGTTAAGAAGATCTATAATGAAAAATGGTACTCCGTTGCCATGGCAACACGGTAACTAAGGAAAAATGTCAAACTTGTTCCTTCACCCTGGCAAAGATTGCAATCAATTAGAATGATACTTTTAGCTGATTTTTTTCCAATTTCTAGTTAAAATATAGAACTATATAATAAGTTGACAGTTTTTGCAAACAACTTTTCTGTCAGGTGGTAGGCCTGTTAAATTTTGACAAATAATTTAAGCACAAAAATGATTAACGTTTTCTTTAATTTTTTCAGTTTAAAAAACGTTTTTAAAAAGTTGTTTGTTCGTTGCATACATCTTTATGAAAGGAATACTCCCTAAAAATCTCATTAAAATTGGTCAAGCGGTTCTCAAGATATTTCTGCCAGGAGATTAAAAACACGCGTTCTGAGAAAAATGCCAAATAAGTTAAACTTGGGATGAAAAATATTATAAAATAACAAAAATACAAAAAATATAGTATAAAAAAAGCATATTGATAGTATTTTTTCATCATGAACACGAGCCCCATACATATTCCCTTCTTTCTGTTCGAATTTGTCAGATTTTTTATGCTTGCGGGTTTTTAAAATCTTCCTTTGTTTCTTGATGGTGTCTTGATTTTTATACTCCAACATCCTAACTCTTCTCTGGTTCAAGTAATTGCATCCAAAAATGATATACTGCTCTGGTATCATATTAAGTCTTTCAAATATAAGAGTACTAGACTTTAATCCTATATTAAAGGCACCAATAACATTATAGTGTTCGAGTTTCAATTGCGTGAGCAAAACATACTTTGACTTAGGTATTCTGTACCATATCATTGCATTAAAACTTTCATTTTGGTTCTGTGTTCTTCCATGAAGTAAACGATTTAAGGTTGCAACAGTTTTGCCTTATGCAAATACCAAAATAATTTTGCAATCAATTGTAGCATTTGTTAAACCGCCTTTACCATATAAGCCCTTGACTTGTTTTTTCAATTATCTACAACAAGATCTAATGCGCTTTTGAAAATGTCCAATACAATCTAGTTTATTACTTCAACACCCCTGTAGGTGTTTTTGACAGTAGTGTAGCTTTTGCTATCACTATCACCCAAGTACTTTGTGTACGGTAAATTAAATTTCTGTAAATAGCGATTAAATATCTTTATTGCCCAAGCTGTTTCCATTCCACCGGCTGATCCTTCATAGTTTTTATTGCAAATGTGTGTTTTTTTTTCTGCTGCTGCTTGCTGCTGCTTTGAATTAACAACATCTTAATTTTTGTCTCATATTTTACATTTTATAGATAATGCTTCAACATCTAAAACCTTCCCATTTTTAATTGATAATGCTGTGGTCACCCACACTGTGTAAACTATATCCCCTTTTAGGCCATTTTCCATCAACAGAAACTCCCGTATCTACAATCTCATTAGGAGATTTGTCTTCTCTGAGTTCTTGTACAGCTTCATTTATAGTCTCAATAGCAACAGTTTGTGCTGCAGTTGTCAATTTTTGAACAATAACATATATAGCTTTTATTGCATAATCCGTTTGGAATATTCATAAAAGCGTTAAGCCGATTTAGACCAGTTTGGCCTTGACCAATTGTTCTCATGACATACACTAACCTTACATTAATATCAAATCCTGCTACATTTTTTGATGTGTCAAAGTCTAATTTGAAACCACAAACATAATTTAAAGATAAATTTGATGCATAATCCTTGCAAGACTTTTTATTTTCATTCTAGACAACTGTGATGGTCGCAAACATTCTGGACACCCAAGTTTATTAAAAATGGAAGCAAGAATTTCTATATCAATAAAACTGTAGCCACTGACACATTTTGAGTTTCTACTTGGTACCATTACTTGCTTTTTTTTTGTTTTGATGCACTTTCAAATACACTTTTACTTTCAATATTTGCAGAGTCTACCATATTTACATCATTTCTATTAATATTATTTACACCAATATTTACATATTTTTCTGGCTTTCTTAAACCAGAAAGTGTACATTTTCGAAGTGTACGTTTTCGAAGACGTTTAGTAGAAAATTTAACTCATATTCTGTTTTAGACTTGTCTATTTTTATTTAACTATGTAGAAAGCTTGAGTTAGTTGTTTAGAAGCTTAAAAAGATGACTAGTTTTAACATAATTTATCAAATGTGTGGTTTTGAAATATGGCTTTAGAGATAGTGGAAAGCATTTCTAACTAAACTGCAAAATAATCCGGAAAAAAAACTAGACAAGATATGTTTTATTGATAATTTTTCTGTAACTAGGGGCGTTGCTAGTTAATTTTGAACATAGATGGTAGTACAAAAATGTCATTTATTAATATAAAAAAAGTGATTTTTGAACTAGGTTTTCACAGTTTAATTTCTTTATAAATTTACTTTTAAATTATCTGAAAAAAAAATATTTTTTAGAGGTTTTTCCCCTTAAAGATATAATTTTCTACCTTATTTTATTTTTTTATTCATTTATTTAACTATAAAATTAAAAAAATATTACAGATTTATTTATAATTTTATAAAATTAGGTTCAGTGTCACTCGCAAAGTCTACTATAGTGTAGTATAGTAAACTAGTCATTGGGGGGACACCTTAATAAAGTAAACAAAGCAAAAAAGCAAAGTAACAAACAACAAAAAGGTGATAGAAGAACAGAAGGGTGATAGAAAATAAAGATAAAACAAAAAGATATACTTTAAAAAGATATATTATAATTAGACAAAAAAAAAAAAAAAAAATGTTGGAGAGAGTCGCCTTAATTGAAACACTTTAGAAATAAATATTTATTACCCAAAGATGGCTTAACTATGAAAACATATATGAATTGATTAAAACAAACAGACAACCCTACCACACTTTTAACCATAATTTGATTTAAATAATTGCACTGTAATTGGAAATAAATTTGCTTTTGCAAAGATATGTTTCAACCAAGGCAACTAGTTCCCTAAATCGAAACTCTTTGATTTTTTAATCAGAACAGGTTGTTTCTTTAAAATAAAAAAAACATAGTAAAATCAACATAAATTGATTAAAGATGATTTTTATTTTTACAGCAAAAAGTTAAACAGTTTATTCAAAACTTATCATAGATTAATATTACCCGGCAAATTGAAATTCTGCAACAAAAAGTTGTATAAAAGCTTCAACTGCAATGACGTTCTCTTAATTTATTATTTATAAAATCAATAAATAAATAGAAATGTTCCACTGATGAGTTTCGTAATCAATCGCGTCTAGTAATATTTTCGTGAGTTTCATTCAAATGTGCGGAATGAGCGATTGGAATACATGGCTTCTGATTGCCAATATGCAATAACATGGACTTCAAACTCCTCTTGGATGAATCAATGAAAAGGCGCCAATCACGGGGCGAATGCACTTGGGATAAATTTTCGAAAAGACCATTGGCATTATTGCAGTAGCAGAAGGGTCCATCAATGGTGAAAAACCTAGATAAATCGTTGTTGCGCTTTCGAAAGTGGGATACTTTGACACCAACTGCTAACAAAGTCTTTTCTTTCAGTCTTGACGCTAAAAGTTCAGCTTTTTCCTTGGAAAGGGACAAGTCTCTAACCAAATCATTTAGTTCACCTTGTGTGAAAACTTTGGGCTCTTCGCCGTCAATATCTGGATCAAAGTCAACATCAGTCGCATCTTGACGTTCAACATCAACAACACATTCGTCTTCAACAGAGTTTAATCCATCAGCTGGTGGTACTGGAATGAGCAGGATGCTGTCATGAGGAACAGACCTCATGACCGAATCCAAATTCGGGTACACAATTTGGTGCTTATTTTTCCACGAAAATCCAGCAGTATTAACAGCGCGAAAATAGCAGTCATTGTAATGATCTTTTGGTCCCCTCCAAACCATCGGTATAGCAAATCGAAAAGAAGACCTTCATTTGTTGATCCAATCTTGTATCTATAACAAGCCACATGTGGTGCCCAAGTTTTATCTTGATCTCCCAAAGGACAACCAAAATACAGCTTGTAATTTTTCGAGATTTTTGGAGTGATTTTCTTTTGCTGCCTTGACAATGTAAATTGCCCACAAATGTAGCAAAAGGCGTCTGGTGAATTTTTGCAATTTCTGGGCATTATATAAGTTAATTTTATTGAAATAATTACCCTAAAAATAAAGAAACATAAGTATATTTCACACTGAAACTATATATTAGTGCAAAAAACACACATACATTATCTCAAGATTCAGACATGCTGGAGAAAAACTAAACACAGATTTGGAATCAGCGTGAAAAACTACATCTAGTAAGCCTAAAATTAAAGCTGGTGCAAATTCATTGTTGGCCAGGGTTGTATGTGTTCCAATTAAGGCAACTCTCCCCTACATAAAAAGACAAAATAACAACGTAAACGCTACTTAATCATAAAACTGTTTATGTCTTCTTGTTGCTCCTGCTCTTTTACATATTAGCACAATATATTTTGTTGCTAATGATAATATAAAGGAAAATAACTTTTTAAAAAAAATTATTTATTTATTTTCTTTTTTTTTAGGTATCCCAAGAAGACCTGAAGGTCTTGTTACAGAGCACCGCTGAAGGGCACTTAACTAGAAAGTTCACGCCTCCTTCCATACTGATGAAGCAAATTATGCCCAGAGCTCGCTTTGAATCCTGAATGATCTTTTGTTTCTAAATCAAGCGCTCTTACCACTGCACCGCGGTTTCGGGATTTTTAAAAAAGGAATAAAAAGTTCAATTACACAAAGTGAAGTAAAAGATTTTCATGGGTGCCATAAAATTAGAGATCAGAAAAAGATAGATTGTAAAAAAACAAAAAATCAAGGAAAAACCAAAAAGGACAACTTTTTTAAAAGAACTTTTTACTCTTTGGACTATTTTTAAGTTATTTTAAACGATGCTATTTTTATTTTATTTTGTTAATATTTTATGATATTTTGAAGATATTTTTTTTATTTTTATGATATTATGTTGTTATATTTCTTTTAGTTACCCAATATTTTATTGACAAATAACATTTTTTTTGTAATATAAAATGTGACTGTATTACTTATATAAATTTATTGATAATATGTATATTGTATTTTTTTTAATTGTTGTTTTTCATCAAAGTATCATTGTATTTTCATCAAAGTATCATGTTGTTTTTCATGAAAGTATCATAAATGTGTATATTGTATTTTTTTTAATTGTTGTTTTTTTTATCAAACTTTTTTTGTTAAGCTTTTAATTTCAAAAACTTTAAGCAACAAAGTTTTATTATAGCGAGTTACTATAGTTACTGTGGCTCCTTTTACCAAATGATTTATTTTCATAAATTTATGAAACATTTCATTTATACGAATACACGAGTTTATAGTCTTAATTCCGTTACGTAAATTATCACAAAATCGTTTAGCTTACTAAATATTTTGAACTTAAGTTTCGTGATAAATTTGGTTTGGTAAGATATTTAGCGTTAAACAAATTTTATATCAAAGATTTTATATCAAAGTAATATCAATATGTAATATCATAATATCATATTCCGCTTTTCAAATTTTTTCTCAAATCTTCTAAAATTCTAGAAATGCTTACTTTTCTAAATAATTTTGAGATAATTTGCGGAACAAAACTGAGACTATAAATCCGCGTATCGTGGTGATTTTAATTCTATTATAGTTTTTAAGCTAAAATTTTCAAAGAACATTCGAAATAGATTGTTTCATGGAGGAAAACTAAAAGTTGCATAAAATTATTTGTATTATGGGTAAATGACTTGAGTAAAGTTTGAAGCCGCAGCGCAATGGTTAGAGAACTGGCTCACAACCAAGAGGTTTGTAGTTCAACACCGGCTCTAGCACAATATACAACGTTGGTAAGGAAGAAGACGTGAATTTCCTAGGTTAATACTCATACGCGTTACTCTGTGATAAAACCTTAAGGAATTTTGGAAGCACCTTAATAATCACAAAAAAATAAAAAACAAAAAAGTTCACATTTATATTCAAAAATGTAAAACAAAAGTGGTTGGTTTTAAAAAAACGCTAACAGACATATCAAATATATATTTCTATTTTTTCATACTTATTAAATCCATATAGTGTTGCTAAATAACGTTAGAAAGTTTCGTTAAAAAAAAAAAAATTAACTAATCCGGTGGGCGATGCGGATTAACATCCCAAAAAGAAAAGTTTTAGTTAAAACATTTTAAATACCCAGAAAATCTAATTTGAAAGAATTAATCCCAGCGGTTAAAATATTTAAAAAAATGGATTACCCAGGAGCTCAACTTTTTCAAACCCCCATTGAAACAAATTACCCCTTTTTTTTTGCCTGTGGCGACTTCGAAACTGCCGGATTGTGACAGCTTAACTTTGGAAATTATCCGTAGTTTTATACTTTTTATAAAAGTACTTTGAGAGTCAAGCCGACTTGTGACCTTCAATGTTTTATATAAATCTAATAATTAGATAATAACTTTATAAATAAAAGTTTGAAAATGATCAAAGATTGAAAAATATTACTTTTATATTATGCTTTGTAACACCCAGACGTCCTTGAGACGTCTATATCGTACAGATATCCGTAGGATGTCTATACAACATCTTATAAACGTCAAAAGTCCTTAAAATGTCTAGCAGACATTTTGGATAATAAGTAATCTGCCAAATAAAATCAATAGTTTAGAGACTTGAGTCTTGTGCACTTTTTTTTACTTATGTAGTAAACGCTTTACCAATAAAAAAAGTGACCTGCCATATTCTCATATGTAATCTGCCAAATAATTCACATGTTAGAATGAGGTTATTCGGATTTCCGCAAGTTTAAGTACAATGTATCACGTTTGATTGAAGATCGATGATAAAATGAACATATCATCAATAGTTTTATGTTATTTATTAACAATATATCCTTTTGACCTTGAATCAAACATGAAACATTGTGTTTATACTGATTCTTTTTATCGTTGAGTTTTGATATGGAGTGTATCGTTTTTCATAGCATATTTGGTGGATCACAATACAATAATTCTAAAATTTAATTTTCCGAATTATTTGGCAGATCACTTATGAGAATTCAGCTGATCTTATTATCCGCTGAATCGTTTGCACAATATAAATAACATGTTCAGCTAATCTGTTCTGCTCTGCCGATTGTACCTACCCATTAGACGCTATACTCCCGGTAGACGACTTAAGTAAACAGTGCAAGTTGTTTCTCGAATTTGTGTATAGCATGGCAGCCTCAATAAGAGAGCTTCATAATCTGGAAGATTGGGAGAAAGAATGGAATAATTTTGAAAATACTTTAACTAAGTTAAAAGTAAGATTATTTGCGATTTTTATTATTTATACTTGATGTGTTTTGTCAAGGGAATCATTTGATCCTTTGATTCGTATTCCCATTCGATCCGTACCTCACAAAAATCCAAACGGTTCCATAGACCATAAAGTTCCAAAAGTCCATTTCAAAGAAAAGTAAGCCACTAAGTTTTATAGAGATCTAAAATTTGGTACTGATTATATCATAAATTTCTTTAACTAATTTTGGACATACCTAAGCAGAGTAGTTACAATTGCTTTTGTTTTCTGGTAGTAGCCATGTAGTTATAATAGTTATAGGTAAATCTGCAGTTAAGCGGTCTAAAATAATTTTATTTTTTCGCTTGTTGCACTCACATATGTAAACTTAATCAAAGTGGTGACTTTTTAATATAAAAATAAGGAATATTATTTGGCTTCAGTACATAATTGACTATCTTATAGCCTCCTGCTACTAGGGAGTGCTGCTACATTGACTATCTTAAAGCCTGCTGTTACAAGGAAGTTACATCGACGGAGGGTTTGACATGGGGCAGCAATATTTTTTCTTTTATTATTTCATTTATTATTCCTAATGATTAAAAAGTCTCCTCTGACGAGAGTGCAACAAGCAAAAAAACAAAATTAGTTTTGGCCACTTAACTGCAGATTTAACATATTATAACTAACTTTAACAAATTAGTTAAAACTACATTAAAATGCATAACTACTTCCTGAAAAACCTGAAACAACGAAATATGGAAAATCTAAATTAATACAGGGTGCTATTTATATGATCAGTATTTTTATTTTAAAAAATGGTAATTTTAGACCTGTAAAATAAATTAACTACCTGTTATTTGATTAAATAGTAAATTAAATAAAAAACGCCAGTAATTTTTTTTATGAGCAAAAAGTATTAACATGTTTTTTTAAGAAAAAAGTTAATATAGAAGACCTGAAAAAGTTTAAAAACATAAAAATTAATTTTCTTGAAATTGGTAGATTGCCTGCCCAAACCAAAAACCCCAGTTGATGTGTGTACACTACCTGCATGTTCTACAGAGTTATGTCAGTCAATTTATGTACACCCCATGCATGTTTTGCTTATTTAAGTCAGTCAATTTAGGTTAAGGTTCTTTTCATAGTACCTTGCAAATAACTTAACTTATAAGCTTCTTTTTTTATACTACTTTGTAAACTTCAGTTGACATTTTAATTTCTTTTTTTTTTCTTTTCACTTTCTGCTATATGTACAATTTTTTTCAAACTTACCTCTATAACTTTGTTCTCTTATAAGTTTCCAATTGAAACTGTTACTTCCATATCTATCAGCAAAACAATTCTCCAGAAAACAGAAGTCTGTTTATTACTGCTAGAAACCATTGTAAAAAAGTTTTGTCTAACGCCAAAGCCCGCTATTCTCAGATCATGAAATCTCATTTCAAAAATAAGGCTCTCATGACTTCTGGAGAATCTTTAATAGTATTAACAATAAGGGCAAATCTTTAATTTCACCTCTCTTGTATGTTTCAGACTTTTTCACTAGGGCATCCAATACAGGACCAAAAATGGAATACCGATTTTTCAGTATTAGGTTAAGTGAAAACCGAAATATCGGTATAAATACCGGTATTTACAATTACTAAAAAAAAAATTAAGTAAAACCCAAAGCAACAATTTAACGGTTCCAAAACTTTATTTTTTAAGTTAAAATAATATTTATAATTAATTAATTTGAAACAAAAAACATAAAAAAGTTATTTATTATTAAAAAAGGCCCGCAAAAAACATAAATTATTTAAAGTTTCGTCATTTAAAGATGATCTAATTTTCGTACATAACATTCCCGATGAAGAGAAAGCCCGTTAAGAAGCTTAACGGGCTTTCTCTTGCTCGTTGGGGGAATAGTTAAAATATAATCGTAGACCAACGTCAAGTTGGTACCACGTGTACCGTCTTCCTCAAATATAGAAAGTTCTTTTCGTACCATTTTAGTCAAATCGTTAATATTTCGCTTTGTTTTTGGTACTGTTTTCATTTTCATCTCATTATTTATGGCGATGTCTGGCTGCTCCTTTAATGTCAAGCTCAAAGGTTCATCTTATGGTATCTTCGTCATCATCTGTATCTGTAGGGAATTTTGTAGTTTCAGTTTGTACGAATGAGAGCTGCTGGATAAGGTGCACAATTAAATTTACAAGCAGTAATTTAAAGCAGTTTTAGTTAGCCGATCAAATATGATATCTGAACCAAAATTATTTTGGGCTTGATCTCCTTTATGAAGATATTGTATGAGATAAGATAAATTTGTGCGTCTTTCTTTTATTCTTTTAATTAAGGAGGTCTTCATTTTTTTACTTAATGGTCCTACGCCTAAATTTTGCAGCATGAATGCCAGGGTAGCATCAGCTGATAGTAGATTAGCGTCTCTCCGACATAAAGCCTCTACAGCCAATTTCACTGGTAAAAACATAGAAACTGTTGATAATATTAATTCTAATTCAGATTCCATAAAATTAATACTCGAGTTTAAGTCAATCAGGGCTTTTTGAATAGGATTTTTTAGTTTATAAAAACGCTCTAGCATAAAATGTAAGCTGTTCCATCTGGTCTTATTATCTAATATTAATGACAGGTTATTACCCTGTTCAGTTTTTACATAAACTCTGAACAGCTTTACAACTTTTCTAACTTTGCTTATCAATGGAGCCAAATTATTTGCAAGTTCATTTGAATTTGGTGAGCTCTGAAAAATCTTTAGTCCGTCTAAATGGTCTTCATTATATTCATCGGAAATCTCACCAGCACTATCTTCATCAAATTCAAAATAATCACCTGTCGATTCCACAAGTGTTATTTTATACAAGACGTCAACCATAGCCAAATGGATTCCATGGGTTAGACAAAGTTGTTGGTCGATGGACATTAATCGGCCTACTTTCTTCATAACCGAAGCACCATCTGTGGTAATACATACAATATCGCAATCAATTTTTAAGTTGTGTTCTTTCAGTGTGTTTTCAATTAACTTTCTGCTGGAAAATGTCAATTAACTCTTGCTAAACTCAAATTCCAAAATCTATTTGGAGAATGAACATTAATGTTCAAATAATGTCTATTTTTTACCAAAGTCCACTCGTCAAACGTAAAACTAAATCGATTTCCTTGACGTTGAAGTTCAGATAATTCTTCTATTATTGAATTTCAAATTTTAGTAGCATATTTCAAAACTATTTGGCGAATGGATTCAGATGATTTTGGCTAATCAAAACCTCAAGCTACCAGCGATTTTCTTAGCTCATTAGATGTTATAAAAACTCTGAATGGCAAGCCATCGGTGGCCATCATTTTAGCTAAAACATTTGGCAGTGTATCTTCGTCTTCTTTTTTCATATATAAAGTTGTAATTTTATTTCTGGGCCTAATGAGTTGCAAATCAGGCGTAGTCGAAACAGTAGCAGTAGATGGCAAAGTTGAAATTTCAACTTGATAACATTTCAATAAATTTATTTGGTGAGAAGTTCTTAAATGTGTATGGAGTCCACTAGTCGAGCCATCAGAGGTCTTCATTTCTCTAGCACTTTTTTTACATTTTGCTGCTGCTCCAGACTTTTCGCGCAAAAAGTAATTCCACACAGAGATTTTGTCCTGAAGTCCTTTTTTAAAATCTTCAAATACATTTGGTTTATCAGCCATGGCAGCACATTTTTGAATACTATAATTTGCAAAATATGAAAAATAATATTGAAATACAAAATAAATAAATATTAAAAACTTATAAAAATGAAGATAAAGATATGAACTTATATGAATTTAATATAATTATATGAATTACATATTGAATTATATGAACTTTTCCTATAATTATATTTTATTTTGTTAAATGTGTTATACTTTAAACTGACTGCGAATCATAAACAAAAATAATATAAACTACACATATATATACACATCATTTTGCAATAGCAGTTCCCAAGCAGTCTTAAAAAGCGTGCTTATACAAGCCTATATGTCATTACTTCCAAAATCGTTTTCTATTTTGAGAAATCGTTATTTTAAGCACGTGCAAACCAGTGATTACAAAATATCAAATATCAGACGAGATTTAAAGCACGAAAAAAAATATAACACCTCCATATTATATGAGTAAAAAAACATAACTAAACCTGTAATAGAGATGTAGTTATGCCTTTATATTATATAGAGATGTTTTTAGGTTTTTTTATCTTGCCTATGAATACGTGTGTGTTAAATATTTATTCTTTTTAAATTTATTCTTTGTCTTTATTTGCTGTTGTTATATTTGCAAATATATATAAAACAAATAAAATGAAGCACAACACAACAAAGTTACAAAAAACAAAGTGAAAAATTTTTTTGTTATCCATTTTTATAATCACAAACAAACAGGTTGATCCATTGCTTGACATCGTATCACTCCAGCTTCTGTATCTAAAGTGATTTCCTGCCTAGACTCTTCTACAGCTTGTGGCCCGGACAACATACCTGTTATTGTCTTGCAGAAGTGTTCTCCGGAGCTGTTATCTATACTTTCAAAACTATTCAACAAGTGCTTATCAGAGTCTTGTTTTCCAGCCTGCTGGAAAACAAGATCTTGTTGGCATCTGTTATCCCTATCTTCAAAAATTCTGGAGAGTGATCTGATTCGTCTAACTACCATCCCATTAGCCATTAGTTTTTGAATCTTTAATTAACAAACACTTAATTTCTTATCTTGAATCTAATAACTTACTTTCTGACCATCAATAAGGATTTTGATCTTCTCATTCTACAGCTGATTTGCTAAAGATTTTGATAAAGTTTGGCATGCTGGTCTTCTCCATAAGCTTTCTTCTTATGGTGTATCTGGCAACATCTTTATGATTATTGAATCCTTCCTTTCCAATCGTAACATAAAAGTTGTCCTTGATGGACAGCACTCTTCTTTTTATTCTGTCTCTTCAGGGGTTCCTCAAGGTTCTATCCTTGGTTCTATACTCTTTTTAATTTACATTAACGATCTTCCAGATATTCTTACATCTAAGGTGGCATTGTTTGCTGATGATACTACCATTTATTTTTGTCGTGATAAGAAACCAACACCCTTTGATTGCTTGGAGGGGGCATTTGAGCTTGAAAAGGATCTCACTTCTGCTACAGCATGGGGCTTACAGTGGCTAGTGAACTTCAATACAGATAAAACTCAATTTTTTTCAGGCAATCGTTATCGCAATAAGTTAGATCTTCCTATATTTATGAACGGTGATGTACTCGATGAGTCATCTATGCTTCATCTTTTAGGATTAACTCTTACTTTCGATTTTTCGTGGAAACCATATATCAAATTAGCATCTGCTAAGGTTGCATCTCTTTATCAAGCTTGACACTTTCTTACTTCAGATTCTGTTCTCTATCTCTCTATAAATCTCAAATCTGGCCTTGTATGGAATACTGTTGCCATGTCTGGGGCGGATCTTCCAATGATGCCCTTTCTCTTTTAGACAAGGTGCAAAAACGCATTGTAAACATAGTTGGACCTGCTCTTGCAGCCAACCTCCAACCATTATCACATTGTCGTAATGTTGCTTCTCTTTCTTTTTTCTACAAATTCTATAGCGGGCACTGCTCTAAAGAGCTAGCGTCTCTTGTGCCATCTAGTAAGATTCATTCTCGTGTTACTCGTCATTCAATTAAGTGTCATCCTTTTTCTGTAACTGTTCCTAAGTGCTCCAAAAACGCTTATTCGTCTAGTTTTTTTCCTCAAACATCAGTTCTTTGGAATTCGCTTCCTTCATCTTGCTTTCCTGATTCATATAATTTGCAATCCTTTAAGTCGTCTGTCAATCTTTATCTTGCTCTACAATCTTCGTCTTTTCTCTTACAGTAACTTCCAACTTTAATTAGTGGTTGCTTGCAGCCTTGTTGGAAGCAAAGATGTAAAAAAAAAAGTTTCTGATTGTTTGAGATACTGGGATTGTTTGAGGTGACACTACTCTCATGGTGTTGATTCCCTCTGTTTCAAATGTTCCTTACTTTACCAGGAAATCATGAATCCCTAATTAACTGGCTTAAATTTATACATGTTATTGGTTTAAATAATTTAATTTATAATGGTTTTGCAAAGATACAGCTAACATCTCAAACTTTGTAAAAAAAATTTATTATCACTCACTACTTACTAGACATGCCTCAATTTTATTACTAATAGTTCTACTTTTTGATTAAATTAACATATTTTTGTAAACCAAAACCTTTTTGAAAAAAAACTTTAAGTATCTGTCAAAAACAATTATTTCAATTATCAAGTACTAAAACTTTTTTTTTAACTTATCGTTAACAAAAAGCATATGTTTAAAAAGACTCTTGTTCCAGTTGTTTAGAAAATCAATAAAAAAGTTATTTGTTAAAGTTTTTGTAACAACAGTTTATGTCCTTAAAACAAACATAAAAAAAAACTTTCATGTATCAAATGCATTCATTTTAACTTTAATTGTAACAAATTGGTAAGAAAGTAGTTATTATTTATGTTAAAAGGATTTGTTATTTTATTAAGTTGATGTAATCAATAATGAAGACTAGGAGAGCCTTCCTACTCTGTGAGAGAATGGACATTTTAAAATCTCCTAACCTGTTAACATTAGAATAATATTATCTATATTCAATATGTTTGTAGACATACACTCTTAGCTTTAAAACAGTTTGGTGACTTTTTCCAGCAAACAGAATTTAGTGAAAAAGGTTTTTTTAGTTCTTTGATGTAAAATATTCAATTCCAATGATTCATTTAGATCCTTGTTATGAACTCTGTCAGAGTTGGTGCAATTTTTTCAGAATAAATGGATACCTGTGGATACATTTTAGAACATAAATATTTAAAATCTATAAATTAGTTAGTAAGAATTTTATTGGTTTTTTCAATACACTCCATTGAAGGAGACTTTACTCACTGTCTAAAGTCTCCTTCAATGCTATTGTAATGCTACATAAAAATTCTCTTTGGGCAATTATTAAAGTTATTCAAATTTCTATTTATACAATCATTAACAATTGCAACACCATAATTCCCTCGATGATTAATTTCACAAAAAGACATTTGTAGCTGCAAAAAGTAACATGAATGGCAAAGAAGATTACAATAAAGAAAATCAGAAAACTGTCTACAGAGAAAACCTCTAAAAAAGCAATCCTTCAAGAAATATTGTTAGATGAATCATTAGACCTACAAATTTCAACCAATGAGAGTTCATATAACCTTGATGGCGATGGATTGAATGATCCATCGCCATCAAGGTCATATGAACTTCCTTCTAAAACAACAAAAGTATCGTGATAACAATACTTTTGATGTTTTAGAAGGAAGTTTTATAATTGAAAAGGATTATGGAAAACAATCAGGTCAAAACTATACATTAAAAATTGTTAAAAAACTTTTTCAATAAATTTATAAGGACTAATGAAGAATCTGCATCTGCCACTTATATTAAGTGGCTGCATTTCCAGTTTCTACAGAGGACAAGAGTTCTCATTTTATTAATATGATATATTTTAAGTGCAGTTTAGATGAGTACCAATTTCTTTAATTGAGAAATAAAAAATAAAACATCATTATTGAAATTTGATATTTTTTTATTTGATCTCCATAATCTCCCTTATACATATAGTTTTTTTTAATCTGCGTTTTTTTTTGCAAAAAAAAAATGTTTTTTGTCTTGTTGTTTTTTTATGGTTTTTTTTTAGATTTTTTAAATTAAAAAAACTATAAATTTTGTATTAATTGTTGACATTATGATAAATTTCAAAATAGCAAACAAAAACAAAAAACAAAATTTTAAATAATTCTTTAAAAAATGATTTAAATTATTTTTTAAACAAGTAACTGAACCAACCTTACTAAACATACAGAATGTTTATTAATGCTGGTTCAGTAACTCCGTTCAGCAACACTGCCCAGAATAAATTCTTGTCTTTGACTTTAAGTCATAGATTATCCTCATCACATATTTAATTTTTGAGATCTAAATTATGGGAAATAAAAACTGATTTTAATACTCTGTCATTTGATAATCAAGGGCCAGATTATCCCCAATGGGGCCCCTATGTCATGTTGATGTGACCATTTCCCCACCAGGGTCCTGGGCTGTGAATTCCAGAAAAAAAAATTTTGAATCAAAATTTCAAGAATTTCTTTTTTGAAATAACCAAGCAAAGTTCACCTTTTATTAATTTTTTTTTGTTCAGATTTTGTTCTCAATTATAGTGTCTGTTGTAATCAAGTCGTCAATATTGTTTGATTTATTTATGATCAACAAAATTTACAAGTTATTGACAAAGAGCGGCACACCAGGCCACTCTGTAATAAAGGTATAGTTTTTAGATTTCAGATAAAGTTAAGACGCCAAAAGCAAAGAAAGTTCATGTTTAAAATTGTTCAGGTTCTTTGAGTCCACCACATTTTGGGTAGAAGTATTCCATGGTTTGACAACACAGTTAGGGAGGAAGTTGTTTCTTTCTGCACAGTTTTGTACAAGTATGTTGAGCATTCAGTTGAGCATTCAGTTGTTTTGTGTGTCCACGCGGTTGGAGACTGTACTTTAAAGGGATCATAAAGTGCCAAGACAAGTTGTGTTTATTTTAAAGAGAATGATAAAAAAAATGTTTGGGCAGAATTTGTTTAGGTAAAACAAAATAATAAATGTATACCAACAAAAACAAACTATGTTGTTTTACTCGAAGCTCGCCATCTCCACCGTAGCAATTCTCTCGGAGTCTTTAAAATATACGCCGCAATCTACAAACTTTATTGAAATTTATTCAAGCGCGTTTAATTCCAAAGAGTTTTAGTAAATGATTGTAGAATTTCGATAAGAAATCTTAAAAAAAATTTTTGTTAGCAAATTATAGATTATTAAAGAATTTGTTTAGTTACTTAGCATTATATAAGAAATTTTTTTTTTTTAATCATAAATTACTATAGAATTTTTTTAGTTATTTCAAATTATTATTTTTTTGTTATTTTTACGAAGTTCGCATTAAAAATAGTAATAAAATATTTCAGACATTTTAAGTTTATTGCTGTAAATTTTTGTGCTATATTTATTGTTATTAAATTATTATTCGTATAAAGGTTCTGTTAAAAAAATTATTTTGTATTTTTTAACCTTATAAAAGTTTAGTTAACAGCATTTAGGAATTGTTCATAAAGTTTGTACGCTTGGGTGGGGGAGAGGGGGTCTGCAAAGAGCGTATATGAGATGGAGGGCAGGGGATCAATTATAAAAGTACGGAGACACTAATGAAAAAAAAATTTCATAAAAATGTTGGGTAGGTAGGTTAAGAGCGTAGATAGTTTTAGGGAGATGAAGGGTACTCAAAAAAGCTATAGCAAAATGTGGAATGAAGGGAAGGGGGGAAGATGGGTCGAAATTCAGGCGTACATACATTATGGATGACCCCTTATTTGCTAAACTTTTTATAGGGTTACACATATTCTTAAAAATAAAATACTTATTTAATCAAGCGAGATATATTTAATAAAATTTATTCTATAAAACATGTATTGCTTATTTTATTTTATTTTTAAATAATAACTGTTAAAGATTGCAAAAAAAGTGTTGTATTATCGAGTCGATTTTGAAATCGAAATCGTTTAACGAAAAACCTTTCATTGTCAATTTTGCTAGTTTTTTGATAAGAGAAATGTAAAATACTTGCCAAATTTGACATATAAATTAGGAAATATTAAGTATGTTTTTTAACACGCGCTTAAACACAATAACAATGTTATGCATTAATGCAATAATTAAAAACTTTTTTTACTTTACATAGCCATTATGTACAAAAAAGTTAATGTTTGTTATTATAATTATTATTAATACTGCGCACATCAATTTATATTTTAAAGGATGTTACTTAATTTTTAATACCTAAGGCGATATTTATTTCCTTTATTTCAATGCAACAAAGACATTCTTTTTCAAGTGGCATAGTTTTATAATATCCATATTTACACCATTGTTCAGCGCCAACACTTAAACGGCTTAACTTTGACGTTTTAGCAGTATCAAAATTCAAATTTTCATAGCTGATACGATTTTCAACTATTTCGTTTCTTTTATCCATACAGGTTTTTTTGCTTTTTTTTTAAGAGGTTCGAATCGGAATGGAGTTGCCGACATTTTAATCGTTTAGTTATCAAAATCCAAATGCAAGGTACAAAATTACCTTAATATTTATATGCAAATCATCAAAATTTATCAATTTCCACTAAATTGACATACTTAATATTTTCTAATTATAAATTAAAGAATTCGTCTATTATCTCTAATAAATAATGTCATTTACCAAAATTATTTATTAATTAAAAATTTAAAAATTTTTAAAATGTTATTTCAATAGGAGAACAAAAATGTCATAGCAATAAACGGCTTAGATAAACTAAAAAAAAGTTCCCATTATTTACATAAAAAGAAAAAAAGATTCAGAATATATAGTAAGGTGATCGACGACTTTTTTATATATTTATTTTATTTAAGAGTGTAATATAAAAATTTTAGTTTTAATGATGTCATTTACTAAAACTCTTTGGAATTAAATGCACTTGAATAAATTATAAAGTCTGTAGATTGCAGCGTATATTTTAAAGACTCCAAAAGAATTGCTACTGTGGAGACGGCAAGCTTTGAGTAAAACAACAAAGTTTGTTTCTGTTGGTATACATTTATTATTTTGTATAAACACGAAAAAATAAACACGACTTGTCTTGGCACTTTAGGATCCCTTTAAAGACTCTGTGTTTGTTTGAAGCTGAGAGACTGAGAAGTTAAATTTGATTGATTCGATTTTGCTGATGATTTTGTATTAAATGAAAAGGTCTCAATAAAGTCGAAAATACCTATTACAGACTAACAAAATTGAATCTTCGAAATCTACCTTGTGGCTGTCCATTAATTATGTCAACAGTTTTTGCCAATTTTTACTCAATTTTATAACTCAAATTTTATAACTCGATGACATATTTTATAACTCGGAGGCGTATCTTAATTTTTTCAACATGCTCCTTTTATGTAATTAATATTCAATCCAACATATATTATTTAAAAGAATAAAAAATTTTATTGGATAAATTTAAAGGTCCCAAGGCGTTTAAAACACCCAACTTTTGGGTGTTTTAAATGCGCCAAAACGTTAGTTCAATTTTTGTCCAAAATCCAACTGGCGGGGACCCTAAAAATTATATATATATATCTATATATATATATATATATATATATATATATATATATATATATATATATATATATATATATATATATATATATATATATATATATATATATATATATATATATATATATGTATATATATATATCTTTATTTTTGCTCTAACTTATTTTGATATAAATGGTCAATTTATAAATCAATTTATGAGTTTAATTTCAAAAATTGATAAAATATGAAACACCCTAATGGATACAGTAATTTTAAAATTTAGTAAATTAATTGAAAATAATGCCAAAGCTCACTAACTTTTTTAGCCATTCTTTTTATTTTTTGAAACATTGACCACTTTCAGTCAAAGATATGAGTTCATGATGAAAGGTCTTTAACAAGTATCCTCATGATTTTACCTTATTTTAAACCCTATTAGTTTGTGTATACATTTTATTAGTGTTCTTAACTTATCACTTTGATAAGTTTATATGTAAATTACTAATTTATTTATTCTATATTTATCTTTCTAACATTGAGGATAGCCTTTGCATTAGAGGAGACTACTTATTTTTTGTTGTTGTTACTAAAACCTTCTGTTTACCTTATAACTCTAAAACACATGTTTTGATGAACTAGAGAAATGAACTAATAAAAAAAGTTGAGTGCACTACTATCAGAGACATAGGATCAAACTGTTTGCTTTTTTCTTACAAAGCCAACACTGTACCTCTACACCACTGCAATTTAAATTATGAAATTTATAAATTTAAAGATTTATAAACAAATAATAAATAAAATGTACTTGGTTCTTAAAATCTATAGTTTAAAGCATATATTTTCAAGTTAAAGAATGTTGACTAAATTACTCATTCAAGAAAATTTTCCCTTTTTAAAAGTGGTATTTATTGAAATATGATTCAATAAGATTAGATATGATTCATAGAGGGTATTATTAGGCTTGTTTTGTCCCTGTGAAGGTTTTGACTAGAATAAAACATGCAATGCAACAATTTTTGTTTTTTTATTTTTTTCTAATGAGTTCACAACTTCACAAAATAATTTCATCCATTATGAATGATATAATATGGGAATATGATTTGATCTAAAAGTAAATGTCAATTAAAAGTTAAATTGTTTTTCAACTTTTTTTTGGTGCACAAAAATATTTAAGATTAGTTTTTTTTATTTTTGAAAAAAGGAAGTTGAGTATGAGAAGCTAATGAAGTTAATGGATGAATACCACAATGCACAAACTAAACTAAAGAAAAGTGTAGAATTTCAAACTAAAAATCTTAAAGCATTTAGTGTATCATTGAAGAGGTAAATTAAAAGTATAATATTATTTTTTTTATTTAGCAATTTTCAAAATTTTTACATTTTTAAATATTTTTTAAGTATTGGTAAAAATGTTGGCAATTCTAAGAACAAAGAAAAATTGATGATAATGTCATCAAGAATGGAAAAAGCTAATGACTGTTTTCGAGAGTTACGACAAGCCCTTCCAAAAACTGCTGGGTAATTTTTTTATTACATAATTTTAATATTAGTAAGTGATAATTTTTTTTTATCATTTATAATATTTTGTTTTTATTAAATTTTTTTTGCAAATAAATGTAACATTTTTATACCTATATGAATAAATCTAAATAAATACTTAAACTTTGAAAAAAAATCTATTCTTATATACTATATCTTCTGTTTTGCTTTTAAAAGTCTTTATATTTTCTTCTATGTTAATCTTGCATGTTAAACACTGGATCAATCTTTTTGCTTTTATTGTATTTTGTTATGCTGTTGTTGTTTTTTTTTGTTTCTTTTATATATATATATATATATATATATATATATATATATATATATATATATATATATATATATATATATATATATATATATTTATATATATATATATTTATATATATATATTTATATATATATATATATATGTATATGTATATATGTATGTATATATATATATATATATATATATATATATATATATATATATATATATATATATGTATATATATATATATATATATATATATATATGTATATATATATATATATATATGTATATATATATATATATATATATATGTATATATACATGTTATATTCTGTTTATGACAGAAGAAATATTTTGTTTTGACAATTAGTTGTTAAAATATCTGCAAAAGTAATTTTTGAAAATAATAATAAGATTTAAAAAAAAAAGTAATGAGATAAGATCAATAATGCTTGAATAAACTGTTCGTGATCATGATACAATATTTATAAGTTTGTTTGTAAATAGTGTCAGTTTTGTAATTTTATGTTTTTTAACTTTTACTTTAGTTATATAATTCAAAAGTTGTGCAGTTTAGTGCTTCATCTCATTTTGAATATAGCGAGTTAACTCAAATTTACCAGATCGCAAAAAATTTTCACAAAAGTTCTTTCATAAGACTCTATGTTTTAAATATTATTTGTATTAGACAGATGCTAATCCAGGTAAAATAAATAGGGGATAAAAATACTTATTGTTATTGACCAAAATTTAGAAAAATAGAAATGAGTTAAATAAAAGTTAAATATCAACTTCAAAAACCTATACAAATAAACAAACTTAAAAGCAATTATTTTTTAATAATACTCGTGGTCCAAAAAAAACATGCGTTAATTTTCAAATTAGCTTCGTCTGACCTGACAGACAAATAACCAAAGGTAATAGTTATCTGACCAGGTTATTTTATATCAACATTGTTTCAAAACATGATGAAACTTTTACCCATTAATATAAAAATTAGCAATCTCAATTGCTAATAATATACTTTTGAAATTGCTAAATGGCTTGGGGCTGCAATTTGTGATTGCTTAATTTGCCCTTTGGTTAATATAAAGTCTTTGATTATTTAAATTTAAATTACATATAAAAAGTCTGCAAAATGTAAATGAATAAGTTTTA